>NC_138300.1:95497500-95632500 GCF_965601325.2 Salmo salar
GGATACATATCTGTCACACTCACCCAATACAGGATACATATCTATCACACACACCCAATACAGGATACATATCTATCACACACACCCAATACAGGATACATATCTATCACACACACCCAATACAGGATACATATCTATCACACACCCAATACAGGATACATATCTATCTATCACACACACCTAATACAGGATACATATCTATCTATCTATCTATCTATCTATCTATCTATCTATCTATCTATCTATCTATCTATCTATCTATCTATCTATCTATCTATCTATCTATCTATCTATCTATCTATCTATCTATCTATCTATCTATCTATCTATCTATCTATCTATCTATCTATCTATCTATCTATCTATCTATCACACACACCCAATACAGGATACATATCTATCACACAAACCCAATACAGAATACATCTCTATCTATCACACACACCCAATACAGGATACATATCTATCTATCACACAAACCCAATACAGGATACATATCTATCTATCACACACACCCAATACAGGATACATATCTATCACACACACCCAATACAGAATACATCTCTATCTATCACACACACCCAATACAGGATACATATCTATCTATCACACAAACCCAATACAGGAAACATATCTATCTATCACACACACCCAATACAGGATACATATCTATCACACACACCCAATACAGAATACATCTCTATCTATCACACACACCCAATACAGGATACATATCTATCTATCTATCTATCACACACACCCAATACAGGATACATATCTATCTATCACACACCCAATACAGGATACATATCTATCTATCACACACCCAATACAGGATACATATCTATCACACACACCCAATACAGGATACATATCTATCACGCACACACCCAATACAGGATACATATCTATCTATCACACACACCCAATACAGGATACATATCTATCTATCACACACACCCAATACAGGATACATATCTATCTATCACACACACCCAATACAGGATACATATCTATCTATCTATCACACACACCCAATACAGGATACATATCTATCACACACACCCAATACAGAATACATCTCTATCTATCACACACACACAATACAGGATACATATCTATCTATCACACAAACCCAATACAGGATACATATCTGTCACACTCACCCAATACAGGATACATATCTATCACACACACCCAATACAGGATACATATCTATCACACACACCCAATACAGGATACATATCTATCACACACACCCAATACAGGATACATATCTATCTATCACACAAACCCAATACAGGATACATATCTATCTATCACACACCCAATACAGGATACATATCTATCTATCACACACCCAATACAGGATACATATCTATCACACACACCCAATACAGGATACATATCTATCTATCACACACACCCAATACAGGATACATATCTATCACGCACACACCCAATACAGGATACATATCTATCTATCACACACACCCAATACAGGATACATATCTATCTATCACACACACCCAATACAGGATACATATCTATCTATCACACACACCCAATACAGGATACATATCTATCTATCACACACACCCAATACAGGATACATATCTATCACACACACCCAATACAGAATACATCTCTATCTATCACACACACACAATACAGGATACATATCTATCTATCACACAAACCCAATACAGGATACATATCTGTCACACTCACCCAATACAGGATACATATCTATCTATCACACACACCCAATACAGGATACATATCTATCACACACACCCAATACTGGATACATATCTATCTATCACACACACCCAATACAGGATACATATCTATCTATCACACACACCCAATACAGGATACATATCTGTCACACTCACCCAATACAGGATACATATCTATCACACACACCCAATACAGGATACATATCTATCACACACACCCAATACAGGATACATATCTATCACACACACCCAATACAGGATACATATCTATCACACACCCAATACAGGATACATATCTATCTATCACACACACCCAATACAGGATACATATCTATCACGCACACACCCAATACAGGATACATATCTATCTATCACACACACCCAATACAGGATACATATCTATCTATCACACACACCCAATACAGGATACATATCTATCTATCACACACACCCAATACAGGATACATATCTATCTATCTATCACACACACCCAATACAGGATACATATCTATCACACACACCCAATACAGAATACATCTCTATCTATCACACACACACAATACAGGATACATATCTATCTATCACACAAACCCAATACAGGATACATATCTGTCACACTCACCCAATACAGGATACATATCTATCTATCACACACACCCAATACAGGATACATATCTATCACACACACCCAATACTGGATACATATCTATCTATCACACACACCCAATACAGGATACATATCTATCTATCACACACACCCAATACAGGATACATATCTGTCACACTCACCCAATACAGGATACATATCTATCACACACACCCAATACAGGATACATATCTATCACACACACCCAATACAGGATACATATCTATCACACACACCCAATACAGGATACATATCTATCACACACCCAATACAGGATACATATCTATCTATCACACACACCTAATACAGGATACATATCTATCTATCTATCTATCTATCTATCTATCTATCTATCTATCTATCTATCTATCTATCTATCTATCTATCTATCTATCTATCTATCTATCTATCTATCTATCTATCTATCTATCTATCACACACACCCAATACAGGATACATATCTATCACACAAACCCAATACAGAATACATCTCTATCTATCACACACACCCAATACAGGATACATATCTATCTATCACACAAACCCAATACAGGATACATATCTATCTATCACACACACCCAATACAGGATACATATCTATCACACACACCCAATACTGGATACATATCTATCTATCACACACACCCAATACAGGATACATATCTATCTATCACACACACCCAATACAGGATACATATCTATCTATCACACAAACCCAATACAGGAAACATATCTATCTATCACACACACCCAATACAGGATACATATCTATCACACACACCCAATACAGAATACATCTCTATCTATCACACACACCCAATACAGGATACATATCTATCTATCTATCTATCACACACACCCAATACAGGATACATATCTATCTATCACACACCCAATACAGGATACATATCTATCTATCACACACCCAATACAGGATACATATCTATCACACACACCCAATACAGGATACATATCTATCACGCACACACCCAATACAGGATACATATCTATCTATCACACAAACCCAATACAGGATACATATCTGTCACACTCACCCAATACAGGATACATATCTATCTATCACACACACCCAATACAGGATACATATCTATCACACACACCCAATACTGGATACATATCTATCTATCACACACACCCAATACAGGATACATATCTATCTATCACACACACCCAATACAGGATACATATCTGTCACACTCACCCAATACAGGATACATATCTATCACACACACCCAATACAGGATACATATCTATCACACACACCCAATACAGGATACATATCTATCACACACACCCAATACAGGATACATATCTATCACACACCCAATACAGGATACATATCTATCTATCACACACACCTAATACAGGATACATATCTATCTATCTATCTATCTATCTATCTATCTATCTATCTATCTATCTATCTATCTATCTATCTATCTATCTATCTATCTATCTATCTATCTATCTATCTATCTATCTATCTATCTATCTATCTATCTATCTATCTATCTATCACACACACCCAATACAGGATACATATCTATCACACAAACCCAATACAGAATACATCTCTATCTATCACACACACCCAATACAGGATACATATCTATCTATCACACAAACCCAATACAGGATACATATCTATCTATCACACACACCCAATACAGGATACATATCTATCACACACACCCAATACAGAATACATCTCTATCTATCACACACACCCAATACAGGATACATATCTATCTATCACACAAACCCAATACAGGAAACATATCTATCTATCACACACACCCAATACAGGATACATATCTATCACACACACCCAATACAGAATACATCTCTATCTATCACACACACCCAATACAGGATACATATCTATCTATCTATCTATCTATCACACACACCCAATACAGGATACATATCTATCTATCACACACCCAATACAGGATACATATCTATCTATCACACACCCAATACAGGATACATATCTATCACACACACCCAATACAGGATACATATCTATCACGCACACACCCAATACAGGATACATATCTATCTATCACACACACCCAATACAGGATACATATCTATCTATCACACACACCCAATACAGGATACATATCTATCTATCACACACACCCAATACAGGATACATATCTATCTATCTATCACACACACCCAATACAGGATACATATCTATCACACACACCCAATACAGAATACATCTCTATCTATCACACACACACAATACAGGATACATATCTATCTATCACACAAACCCAATACAGGATACATATCTGTCACACTCACCCAATACAGGATACATATCTATCACACACACCCAATACAGGATACATATCTATCACACACACCCAATACAGGATACATATCTATCACACACACCCAATACAGGATACATATCTATCTATCACACAAACCCAATACAGGATACATATCTATCTATCACACACCCAATACAGGATACATATCTATCTATCACACACCCAATACAGGATACATATCTATCACACACACCCAATACAGGATACATATCTATCTATCACACACACCCAATACAGGATACATATCTATCACGCACACACCCAATACAGGATACATATCTATCTATCACACACACCCAATACAGGATACATATCTATCTATCACACACACCCAATACAGGATACATATCTATCTATCACACACACCCAATACAGGATACATATCTATCTATCTATCACACACACCCAATACAGGATACATATCTATCACACACACCCAATACAGAATACATCTCTATCTATCACACACACACAATACAGGATACATATCTATCTATCACACAAACCCAATACAGGATACATATCTGTCACACTCACCCAATACAGGATACATATCTATCTATCACACACACCCAATACAGGATACATATCTATCACACACACCCAATACTGGATACATATCTATCTATCACACACACCCAATACAGGATACATATCTATCTATCACACACACCCAATACAGGATACATATCTGTCACACTCACCCAATACAGGATACATATCTATCACACACACCCAATACAGGATACATATCTATCACACACACCCAATACAGGATACATATCTATCACACACACCCAATACAGGATACATATCTATCACACACCCAATACAGGATACATATCTATCTATCACACACACCTAATACAGGATACATATCTATCTATCTATCTATCTATCTATCTATCTATCTATCTATCTATCTATCTATCTATCTATCTATCTATCTATCTATCTATCTATCTATCTATCTATCTATCTATCTATCTATCTATCTATCTATCTATCTATCTATCTATCTATCTATCTATCTATCTATCTATCTATCTATCTATCTATCTATCTATCTATCTATCTATCTATCTATCTATCTATCTATCTATCTATCTCTCACACTGACACTCACACTCACAATCACACAGACAGTGTGAGAGGGTGGTGAGGAGAGAGAAGGAGTGAGATGGAGACGTGTGTGTGTGTGGTCCATCCATCATAGTGAGTGTGACGTGATGGCGGTCTGGTCTCTCAGCTGTCTGTGTCTGTGTCATTACATTCATAATGCCTGTTCCCTCCCACAACATAGAGCATCCATCACACACAGACACACACAAGAAAAGACACATCCATCACTCTTCTCCACTCACCACCTGTGTCAGTCCACCTACCTCTCATATCCTCCTCAGTGTGAATCAGAACCTCAAACTGTGTTACACACACACACACACACACACACACACACACACACACACACACACACACACACACACACACACACACACACACACACACACACACACACACAAGAGAGAGAAGGCTATCCATCAAACAGGCAATAAGTGGACCCTCGGGCTACAGGAGAGGGAGGAAGGACAGAGAGGAGGGAGAGAGAGATTAAGAGAAAGAAGGGATGTAATTGGGGTGAAGTTTAGCAACCAGTTGCCTAGAATGTGAATGACTATTAGGGATGGGATTTTTACATTTTTTTCAACTGTTTCGAGTACTCTTATTATAATTTTTTGAGTACGCGAGTACTCAAATTAAATGAAAATTACTTTTACAACACAAGTCCCGCACTGGAAAAAAATATGTGCATTTATCTATATGCTAACAGCACGCAACAATGCCTAATTTATCATAACCATTACAGCTAACAAGTTAGAATTGCTAAATTGCCCCATATACAGTTGAAGTCGGAAGTTTACATACACTTAGGTTGGTGTCATTAAAACTCGTTTTTCAACCACTACACTAATTTCTTGTTAACGAACTATAGTTTTGGCAAATCGGGTTAGGACATCTACTTTGTGCATGACACAAGTAATTCTTTTTTTAAATGCTAGATTAACTTCAAGCAAAACATTCGATTAGGAAATGTAGCTGGCTACATTCTTTCTATTATAAACATTAGAAATATGATGGCCATGCATTGTTTTAGCAAAAAAACACCTTGCTTTTTAATTGTAAGCCCATTTACTTGTGTGGCTGCTAGCTTAATAGAGTTGCACTTCTGTTGTCATCGGATGAAAATGAAGCTTTTTCTGAAGAATGTGTTGCACGAATGTATTTTCTGTAAAGGAAAACTATAGTTGCATGCCCTTGATCACTCAATCGAAGCAAACAACTACGCTGAACTTCTAATCAAAACGCAGGTGAAATGGTTTAAAACCGATTTTTGATGTTCTGCGATTTGAAAATACAGATTTAGGTACTCTAAAGGTGTCAGCATGCTTCAGTTTGGCTGGCACCCAGTTGAACTCGGCTAGCTGAACTGAACGAGTGGTCGCATACTCCCTTAAAGTACCTTCGCTTGAAAAATTTGAAAAAAGCGGCAATAGTACTGTTTGTCCATTTTGAGATGCTGTAGCCGGCATACACTTCCTCAAAATAGTCAGAATTAATCGAATGAATCCCTCACCGAAGTCCAAAACAAACAAAAACGTCCCTGTAATATATACACAAACTCGAAACAGCTTGATATCCGTGCCTAGCGCTTTGTTGCCACGGAGTATTTAAAAAAATATGGATCTCTGGTTAAAGATTGATTTTTGACATTAATTAGAGTACTCAAGTACTCGATTACTCATGCACTTCCCTAATAATTATAATTATAATGACATAGTGACTGATATGTTGTTCTCTGGTTAGCCTCTTCCCTGGTGGTGTTTGGATATCTTCTCTAATAGCTTTACTTATACACACACACACACACACACACACACACACACACACACACACACACACACACACACACACACACACACACACACACACACACACACACAGTCTTGTATAACTAACCTTGTGGGGACACACAATTCAGTCCCATTCAAAATCCTATTTTACATAACCCTAACCCTAACCTTAACCATACTTCTAACCTTAACCCTAACCCCCTAGAAATAGCATTTGACCTTGTATAGACCAAGTATAGTTAAACACGTCCACGCTGGCATTCCTTTGTGTCTCCTGGGGTAAAGTGAAGAATGGTTGAATTAGTTAGTCAGGTCTAAATGCTAGCCCTTTGACACGGTCAGTTATTGCTTTGGGGGGTGTAATATTTGCCCCTGTCTCCAGTGGGAGAGAGATGGAGAGTGGGCATGTGTCTGCATGTTAATTAATCTCCTGTCTGCGGAAACAGTCTGCAGCTTTATCTCTCTATAGAGGCATTGTCATCTGGAACTGTTTTGTCAAGATATGTTTGCGTTAGCCAACTCCTGTATTCGTTCGTTGTAATGCCAATGTCATGTTTGGCATGACAAGGAGTTGGCATTACATTTGTGTGAAAGAAAGATGGATGGAGAAGAGAGAGATGTGTGCGGGTGTGTGTGTCTAATCCTTGTGTAAGAGTGTGTACATATTGGTGTATCTGTGAATCGTTGACACAGTTCAGTGCTCTGCTTAGCTTAGTTCTCTTACACTTCATCCCTCTGTCTCGCATGCTCATGCATAAAGGACACACACCCCTCTCTCCTCTTGAATGTGCTTTGTTAAATATGACAGCTCAGACTGGGTTCAACTGTGTTCTGCCACCTCTGGTCTCTTTGCCCTCCCACCCCTATGGGTGGGCAGCTTCAGCTCAGTCCAGTCCAAGCTCTTCTCTGTCCTCATACCCCAATGGTAGAGCCAGCTTCCCCCTGAAGCTAGGACAGCAGAGTCCCTGCCCATCTTCCAAAAACATCTGAAACCCGAGTATCTTAAATAATCCCACAACACCCTCCCCCCACTTCACACCACTTCCTCTTCCTTTCCCCCCTTACTAGCACTGACTCTGCTGATAGCTACGTTATTGAGGAAAATGTACTTACTATGATTGAGGTACGTGGTTGTCCCACCTAGCTATCTTAAGATGAATGTACTAACTGGAAGTCACTCTGGATAAGACCAAAACATGTCATGTTTCTACATTACACTTTTCACATTATTGTTGGTGGCATTGTGAATAGTAATCTTAATCCAACATCAACCTGTTTTGTGTGCGTGCGCGTGCGTGTGTGTGTGTGTGTGTGTGTGTGTGTGTAGCCACCATCGTGCTGAATGAATTGAACTGGACGGAGGCACTGGAGGGTGTGTTTAAGAAGAACAGAGAGGATGACCCTACTCTGCTCTGGCAGGTGTTTGGTAGTGCTACTGGACTGGCCCGATACTACCCAGGTAACATACACACACATACACATACACACACACATACACATACACAGAAAAGCCAAGGCAAGCTTTTTCAAGCAGAAATTTGCTTCCTGCAACACAAACTCAAAAAAGTTCTGGGACACTGTAAAGTCCATGGAGAATAAGAACACCTCCTGCCAGCTGCCCACTGCACTGAGGATAGGAAATTCTCACCACCGATAAACCCACTATAATTGAGAATTTCAATAAGCATTTTTCTACGGCTGGCCATGCTTTCCATCTGGCTACCCCTACCGTGGTCAACAGCACTGCACCCCCCACAGCTACTCGCCCAAGCCTTCTCCATTTCTCCTTCTCCCAAATCCAGTCAGCTGATGTTCTGAAAGAGCTGCAAAATCTGGACGCCTACAAATCAGCCGGGCTAGACAATCTGGACCCTTTCTTTCTAAAGTTATCTGCTGAAATTGTTGCAACCCCTATTACTAGCCTGTTCAACCTCTCTTTCGTGTCGTCTGAGATTCCCAAAGATTGGAAAGCAGCTGCGGTCATCCACCTCTTCAAAGGGGGGGACACTCTTGACCCAAACTGCTACAGACCTATATCTATCCTACCCTGCCTTTCTAAGGTCTTGGAAAGCGAAGTCAACAAACAGATTACCGACCATTTCGAATCCCACCGCACCTTCTCCGCTATGCAATCTGGTTTCAGAGCTGGTCATGGGTGCACCTCAGCCACGCTCAAGGTCCTAAACGATATCATAACCGCCATCGATAAGAAACAATACTGTGCTGCCGTATTCATTGACCTGGCCAAGGCTTTCGACTCTGTCAATCACCACATCCTCATCGGCAGACTCAATAGCCTTGGTTTCTCAAATGATTGCCTCGCCTGGTTCACCAACTACTTGTCTGAGTTCAATATGTCAAATCGGAGGGCCTGTTGTCTGGGCCTCTGACAGTCTCTATGGGGGTGCCACAGGGTTCAATTCTTGGGCCAACTCTTTTCTCTGTATACATCAATGATGTCGCTCTTGCTGCTGGTGAGTCTCTGATCCACCACTACGCAGATGACACCATTCTGTATACTTCTGGCCCTTCTTTGGACAGTGTTAACCTCTATGGGCTAGGTGGGACGCAAGCGTCCCTCCCGTGGTGCACTCCATCAACAGCAGGTGCATTTCAAGAGCGGCAAATTTGAATCACAAATAAATGTCAAAATTCAAATTTTTCAAACATACAACTATTTTACACCCTTTGAAAGATAAACATCTCCTTAATCTAACCACGTTTTACGATTTCAAAAAGGTTTTACGGCGAAACCATAAATTTAGAGTATGTTAGGACAGTACATTTACAAGATTTGTGTGTAATGTTTTGTCAATTCAAAGACAGGGTCACCAAAACCATAAAACCAGCTAAAATGATGCACTAACCTTTTACAATCTCCATCAGATGACACTCCTAGGACATTATGTTAGACAATGCATGCATTTTTAGTTCTATCAAGTTCATATTTATATCCAAAAACAGCGTTTTACTATGGCATTGATGTTGAGGAAATCGTTTCCCTCCAATCAAGTCAGCACCACAAATTAAATAATTAAAATTAGAAAACATTGGTAAAATATTATATTGTCATTTAAAGAATTATAGATTTACATCTCTTGAACGCAATCAACTTGCCAGATTTAAAAATAACCTTACTGGGAAATCACACTTTGCAATAATCTGAGCACTGCGCCCAGAAAAATACGCGTTGCGATACAGACTAGCCGTCATGTTGGGGAGATCTAAAATCGAAAATACTATGTAAATAATCCATTACCTTTGATTCTCTTCATCAGATGTCACTTCCAGGTATCACAGGTCCATAACGAATGTAGTTTTTGTTCAAAAAAGCTCATCATTTATGTCCAAAAATCTCCGTCTTGTTAGCACATGATCTAAGCCCGCCGGACTTCACTTCATGAACGAGGGGAAAAAATATATTTACGTTCGTTCAAACATGTCAAACGTTGTATAGCATAAATCATTAGGGCCTTTTTTAACCAGAACATGAATAATATTCAAGGTGGACGAATGCATTCTCTTTTATAACGTATTGGAACGAGGGTACCCAACATGAACTCGCGCGCCAGGTGTCTAATGGGCCATCATCGTTCCATGGCTCTTGTTCGGTCAGATCTCCCTCCAGAAGACTCAAAACACTTTGTAAAGGCTGGTGACATCTAGTGGAAGCAATAGGAAGTGCCAAAATATTCCTCAGCCCCTGTGTTTTTCAATGGCATAGGTTTAAAGGTAATACAACACATCAGGTATCCACTTCCTGTCAGAAAATGTCTCAGGGTTTTGCCTGCCAAATGAGTTCTGTTATACTCACAGACACCATTCAAACAGTTTTAGAAACTTTAGAGTGTTTTCTATCCATATATAATAAGTATATGCATATTCTAGTTACTGGGTAGGATTAGTAACCAGATTAAATCGGGTACATTTTTTTATCCAGCCGTGCAAATACTGCCCCCTAGCCCTAACAGGTTAACAACCCTCCAGACGAGCTTCAATGCCATAGAACTCTCCTTCCGTGGCCTCCAACTGCTCTTAAATACAAGTAAAACTAAATGCATGCTCTTCAACCGATCGCTGCCTGCACCTGCCCGCCCGTCCAGCATCACTACTCTGGACGGTTCTGACTTAGAATATGTGGACAACTACAAATACCTAGGTGTCTGGTTAGACTGTAAACTCTCCTTCCAGACTCACATCAAACATCTCCAATCCAAAGTTAAATCTAGAATTGGCTTCCTGTTTCGCAACAAAGCATCCTTCACTCATGCTGCCAAACATACCCTCGTAAAACTGACCACCCTACCGATCCTCGACTTCGGTGATGTCATTTACAAAATAGCCTCCAATCCCTACTCAATAAACTGGATGCAGTCTATCACAGTGCCATCCGTTTTGTCACCAAAGCCCCATGTACTACCCACCACTGCGACCTGTACGCTCTCGTTGGCTGGCCCTCGCTTCATACTCGTCGCCAAACCCACTGGCTCCAGGTCATCTACAAGACCCTGCTAGGTAAAGTCCCCCCTTATCTCAGCTCACTGGTCACCATAGCAGCACCCACCTGTAGCACACACTCCAGCAGGTATATCTCTCTGGTCACCCCCAAAGCCAATTCCTCCTTTGGCCGTCTCTCCTTCCAGTTCTCTGCTGCCAATGACTGGAACGAAGTACAAAAATCTCTGAAACTGAAAACACTTATCTCCTTCACTAGCTTTAAGCACCAGCTGTCAGAGCAGCTCACAGCTCACTGCACCTGTACATAGCCCATCTATAATTTAGCCCAAACAACTACCTCTTCCCCTACTGTATTTATATATTTATTTATTTTGCTCCTTTGCACCTCATTATTTCTATTTCTACTTTGCACTTTCTTCCACTACAAATCTACCATTCCAGTGTTTTACTTGCTATATTATATTTACTTTGCCACCATGGCCTTTTTTGCCTTCACCTCCCTTATCTCACCTCATTTGCTCACATTGTATATAGACTTATTTTTCGACTGTATTATTATTATTGACTGTGTGTTTGTTTTACTCCATGTGTAACTCTGTGTTGTTGTATGTGTCGAACTGCTTTCCTTTATCTTGGCCAGGTCGCAATTGTAAATGAGAACTTGTTCTCAACTTGCCTACCTGGTTAAATAAAGGTGAAATAAATAAATAAATAAACACACACACACACACACACACACACACACACACACACACACACACACACACACACACACACACACACACACACACACACACACACACACACACACACACACACACACACACACACACACACACATACACACACACACACACACACACACATGCATACATACACACATGCACACAGACATACACACGCATACACACACACACACATACACATACCCACACACACACGTACACACACATACACACATACATACATACACACACACACGTACACATATACACACACACATACACACACACACATACACATTCACATACCCACACATACACACACACACACACACACACACACGCGCATACACACAGACGCATACACACACACACACACACACACTACACGTACACACATATACACACACACACACATACACACACACACACACACACACACACACACACACACACACACACATACATACACATTGAGGCAATAATATCATTGTTAAGTTACTGTTAACGTTTATTTAACTAGACAAGTCAGTTAAGAACAAATTGTTATTTACAATGATGGCCTACCGGGGAACAGTGAGTTAACTGCCTTGTTCATGGGCAGAACGACATATTTTTACTTTGTCGGCTCGGGGATTGGATCCAGCCCAATGCTCTAACCACTAGGGTACTGTGCCCCCCCCAATGCACCAACAAACAACAAAATGAACACAAGAGAAAGACAAAGGACAACAAAAATCGTAACAGCAAGGCCAACTGAATATGTTTGAGTGCATGTATGGCACTATTTACATGTGTGAGTGACTGTGTATGTACACATTTATGCATTTGAATGAGAGTGTGTGTACAGTGGAAAGAAAAAGTATGTGAACCCTTTGGAATTATCTGGATTTCTGCATAAATTGGTTATAAAATTTGATCTGACCTTCATCTAAGTCAGAGCAATAGACAAACACAATCTGCTTAAACTAATAACACACACATTATTGTATTTTTCTTGTCTATTTTGAAACATTCACAGTGTAGGTTGGAAAAAGTATGTGAACCCCTAGGCTAATGACTTCTCCAAAAGGTAATTGGAGTCAGGAGTCAGCTATCCTGGAGTACAATCATTGAGACGAGATTGGAGATGTTGGTTAGAACTGCCTTGCCCTATAAAAAAAATACTCACAAAATTTGAGTTTGCTATTCACAAGAAGCATTGCCTGATGTGAACCATGCCTCAAACAAAAGAGATCTCAGAAGACCCAAGATTAATAATTGTTGACTTGCATAAAGCTGGATAGGGTTACAAAAGTATCTCTAAAAGCCTTGATGTTCATCAGTCCACGGTTAGACAAATTGTCTATAAATGGAGAAAGTTCAGCACTGTTGCTACTCTCCCTAGGAGTGGCCGTCCTGCAAAGATGACTGCAAGAGCACAGTGCAGAATGCTCAATGAGGTTAAGAAGAATCTTAGAGTGTTTGCTAAAGACTTATAAAGAAATCTCTGGAACATGCTAACATCTCTGTTGACGAGGATACGATACATAAAACACTAAACAAGAATGGTGTTCATGGGAGGACATCACGGAAGAAGCCACTGCTGTCCAAAAAAACCCATTGCTGCACGTCTGAAGTTCGCAAAAGAGCATCCGGATGGCAAAATATTCTGTGGACAGATTAAACTAAAATTGAGTTGTTTGAAAGGAACACGCAACACTATGTGTGGAGAAAAAAAAGCTCAGCACACCAACATCAAAACCTCCTCCCAACTGTAAAGTTTGGTGGAGGGAGCATCGTGGTTTGGAGCTGCTTTGCTATCTCAGGGCCTGGACAGCTAGCTATCATCGACGGAAAAATGAATTCCCAAATTTATCAAGACATTTTGCAGGAGAATATAAGGCTTTCTGTCCGCCAATTGATGCAACAGGACAATGACCCAAAACACAGAAGTAAATCAACAACAGAATGGCTGCAACAGAAGAAAATATGCTTTCTGGAGTGGCCCAGTCAGACCTCAAACCGATTGAGATGCTGTAGCATGACCTCAAGAGAGTGCTTCACACCAGACATCCCAAGAATATTGCTGAACTGAAACAGTTTTGTAAAGAGGAATGGTCCAAAATTCCTCCTGACCGTTGTGCAAGGTCTGATCCGCAACTACAGAAAACATTTGGTTGAGGTTATTGCTGCCAAAGTAGGGTCAACCAGTTATTAAAACCAAGTGTTCACATACTTTTTCCACCCTGCACTGTGAATGTTTACACGGTGTGTTCAATAAAGACATGAAAACATATCGTTGTTTGTGTGTTATTAGTTTAATCAGACTGTGTTTGTCTATTGTTGTGACTTAGATGAAGATCAGATAATATTTTATGACCAATTTATGCAGAAGTTCAGGTAATTCCAAAGGGTTCACATACTGTTTCTTGCCACTGTATATGCATGTGTACAAACACCTGTACTGCATCAGCCTCAGGCAAACCGACATTAGCTGTAACAACATTGCCCATTAGTGTCATTCAAACTTACTTTTTGTTATGTTTTATTTTTTAAACTTTTATCTTTGACCATCATTCTATCCCCCGCCCAACAACTCCACTCCCACTTGTCTCAAATTCCACATCCCAACCCTCAGCTTCCCTCAGCCCATCCCACCTATCTCTGCTGGCCACCCTCTTCACATTTCTACGCACCATATATCTTTCAGCTATGCTGTGATGTTTAACATACAATATCAATCTATCTAATCGAATAGAATCCACAGATTGCGAGTTGAAGATAAGTACTTTTACTAAGAGTATTATTATAGAGTATATCTCTCCAGGTTGCCCAACAGTACTATTTCTAGTGTCAATTTTAGATAAATGTTATGCATTTTCAGCGATTCCTGAACCTGAGTCCAGAAACAGGCGACCTGAGGACAAAACCAAAATAACTGGTATTTTGATTCTGTGTCCTCACAACAAAATCTGCAGAGCTTCGATGATTGTATGCCCCAAATATTCAACATTTTGTTGGGGGCAAGAATTCTATATAATAATTTCAGCTGAAAAGCACAATGTCTTGAATCTTGTGTTGTTTTATATACAGTATCAACTCACACACCCTATACCAAATAAAATGGTATTTGTCACATACACATGGTTAGCCATGTGTACCATGGAATCGGTACATCAAACATCTTTTCCCAACTATTTTGTAATCTGTATGGCACAGCTGTCAACATCCTGGTCCTCAAATGAAACTGGTATACTTTCCTATTTATGCTATTTTTATTCCTCCGCCAGTTTTTATCCTTTATATTGGGCAGACAGACCAGTTCCCTACATTACCGCCGTCCCGCTGCCACCTGCCTCCTCCATTTTTTAGGTGTCAATTGCTTATATTCTTGGATTAAGCAGACCTTCCCATACAATTCTGATAACTCCATGAAAGACATAACTCTACCATTCCAATTTACAATATAATTTAAAATAAAAACAAAATACCCTTTTCAAACATCTTTCCCATAAATACAGGTATTTTATTAACCAACATATTTGAGTTCAGCCATAATATTGGTTGTAATATTTGTTCTATCTTTTCAGGGGGGTGAAATTGAAATTGTAGCCAGCTCTGCAATACATGTTTAATTAATCATTCATTTTCAATTAATCAAAAATGAGACATGGCAATCTGCACAAAGACAAAAAGGCAATTTTTAAACAATGGATGAGCTTTTCTTAGTAATCTACTTGAGAATCATTTAGGGTTCAAGTAAAACTTTTCAATAAGTGAAGCTTTTATAGAGAGGTTTAGTGCTTTTTTTAAATGATCTCAACCCACCCAATTCATATTCATTATATAGATAGGCACGCTTTATCTTCTCTGGTTTAGCATCCCAGATAAAGCAAAATATTTTTTGCTCATATGGTTTGAAAAACGAATAATCAGCAGTAGGCAGCACCATAAGTAAGTGAGTAAACTGAGTTATGACTATGGAGTTAATTAGGGCAATTTTTCCATAAGTAGACAGGTGTTTACCTCTCCATGGTTGCAGGATCTTGTCTATTTTTACAAGTTTCATTGTGGAGAACTCATGTATATAGTTTGTGATATGAATACCAAGTATGTCTACTTCACCTTCAGCCCATTATATAGGTAAACTGCAGGGTAATGTAAAAGTTGTCTTTTTTAAAGATCTAATATGTAATATTGTACACTTATCATAATTAGGTCCATAAAAGTTATCTAGATCTTCAATGAGACATTGCAGGGATCTAGCTTGTGGACTTAATATAAAACTTGTCATCAGCATACATGGACACCTTTGTTTTAAGCCTGTCACATCTACTCCTGCAACGCCCTCTACTGCTCTTCCGATGTCTCCTTGACCTGCCGCCTCCCCCGGTGCTCTTTCCCGTTCTCTCTCTGTGTGTGTGTGTGTGTGTGTGTGTGTGTGTGTGTGTGTGTGTGTGTGTGTGTGTGCGTGTGCGTGTGTGTGTGGGCGGAGACAGGTGTGCTGGAGTCAGAGTAGATCCCCACCAGCTGCAACCTAATCCATAATCAAGACCTCTACTATTACTCAGCCCTGCCACTTCCACGCTGCCAGATCGTAATCTCTGCTCATTCTGCCCCCTCTGACTCTGGTCCCTGTCTCCAGTCTCACGTCTCATCATCCTGCTACTCTGTCCTGGATTCCTCACTCTACTACTCCCTTGGATTCCCCTCCGGACCTACTTACCCTGTCTCAACCCCTCTCGCTCCAGCCTCAGCCTCCGCACCTGGTTTCCAGCAACCCGCCCATGCTTCCCCTGACCTGCACTCCATCTCTCCCCTGTGTTTCAATAAATACCTTGGTTACTTCATCCCAGTCTCCTCATCTGAGTCTGCTCTTGGGTTCCCCTGTTCCACTCAGTGTAACAAATCCTTGGATTTCTAATCCTGTAATGTTGTTATTTGATCTGATTTTAATAGCTAGCATTTCGATGTCCAAAACAAATAGATATGGTGACAGCGGACACCCTAGTTTAACTCCTCTTGACAAATCAAAACTCTCTGAGAAATAGCCGCAATTTACTATTATACACCTGGGGTTGCTATACATTACTTTTACCCATTTTATAAGAAAATGGCCGAAATTGAAAAAATCCAGGCATTTATAAATAAAATCCAGTCTTACTTTATCAAAGGCCTTTTCAAAATCTGCTATAAATACCAGGCCTGGCTTCTTAGATGTTTTTTATGATGTTCTATTATTTCTAGTAGTTGTCATATATTATCTCCAATATATCGTCCATGTAAAAAAACCCTGTCTGATCAGGATGAACAATACCTGGTAAATCCTTTTTATTTCTGAGTGCTATGCATTTCGCTAGTATTTTTTGCATCACAACATTAAAGTGTAAGAGGCCTCCAGTTTTTAAGATAGACTGGATTATTATTGCCATCTTGTTTTAATAATAGTGAAGTCAGACCTTTCCACTTAGTACCTGACAGACTACCATTTCTATAGGAGTAGCTAACAATGGAGCTTTGAGTATATCAAAAAGGGATTGATATACCTCTACCGGTATACCATCAAGCCCTGTGGTTTTTCCAGACTGAAAGGATTTAAGGATCTGCCCCTTTTTTCAATTTTCATCTAAAATGACATACCCAAATCTAACTGCCTGTAGCTCAGGCCCTGAGGCAAGGATATGCATATTCTTGGTACCATTTGAAAGGAAACACTTTGAAGTTTGTAGGAGAATATAACACATTAGATCTGGTAAAATATAATACAAAGAAATAAACATCCGTTTATTAAATATGTTTTTGGTACCACCACCTTTGAAATTTTACATTTACATTTTAGTCATTTAGCAGACGCTCTTATCCAGAGCAACTTACTGTAGTGAATGCATACATTTCATTTCATGCATTTTTCTATTTTTTTTTATACAAAAAAATAAATGTTTGTACTGGCCTCCCGTGGGAATCAAACCCACAATCCTGGCGTTGCACACAGCATGCTGGTGTTGCAAACACCATGCTCTACCAACTGAGCCACAGGGAAGGCTGAGAAATGCAAGAGAAAGGCCATAATGTATTATTCCAGCCCAGGTGCAATATAGATTTTGGCCACTAGATGGCAGCAGTTTTAGACTGATCCAGTGAACCATTGCATTTCTGTTCAAAATTTTGTATGAAGACTGCCCAATTTGTTTATTAATACATTTTCATGTTCAAAACTGTGCACTCTCCTCAAACAATAGCATGGCATTCTTTCACTGTAATAGCTACTGTAAATTGGACAGTGCAGTTAGAGTAACAAGAATTTAAGCTTTCTGACAATATCAGATATGTCTATGTCCTGGGAGATTTTCTTGTTACATACAACCTCATGATAATTGCATTAGCCTGCTAGCTCAACGTCCCGTAAGGGACCCACCGATCCTGAAGAGGTTTTAATAGCCTCAAAAAGTTATTCCTCTGTAATTTGGCCTTCTGATCTTTCTGTACATTTGTTCATTTTCAATTTTTTTTATTATTTGGAAAGAATTCCTTACAGTAATTGTCATTCAGTGGGTGAGGATGAGACGAAAAAGAGAACATCTGTCACGCTGATAAGAAGGATTTTGGAGACAGGCGCAGGAATACACAATAGGGATTTTTAATACACCCAAAACAAACACGTATACAAAAACAGTGGGCTGTACCCAAACAAAAGAGCGAGGGTAAACCTTGTTTAACAACACGGGACGATACCCGTAATACACAATATATATATAGCATGCAGCATAACAGCTGCACCAACGCATAGGTACTCACACCACTAACAGACATGGGAACAATAACTGACAAAGACAGAGGGAACAGAGGGCACATATATAACATACTGATCAGGGGAAATGGGGAACTGTGGGGGGGGGATTGGAGGGCTGGTGGCCTGGCAGTTGGGAGCTTGGGCCGGTGGCTTATGGTTCGCTGGTTTGGGTCCCCGTTTTTAGACCTTGTGGGAGATCTGTCGACGTGCCCTTGAGCAGAGCGTTGACCCTGGTTGCTTCTGTGTGTCGCTCTGGATGTCTGGAGTCTAACAGACTCGCTCTGGAGTCTGTTAGATAACTAATGTGATGTAGTTGTTGAGCGGCTTCACTGCAAGTATATTGTATGTTTTAAATATTCAATGAAAATAATTACTGTATCCTAGTTTCTAGTAGTTTGTTTATACTGTAAGCATATAAACAAAGTCACAATTTTTCCATGGTTTCTATATTTAATATACTTAACGCATTAACCTAGATAGGAGCTAGACTGTAGGCATTCAAAAGGAAGTCGGTAGTAGTGGTTGTTTCTGAACTCTATTTCATGCTGTAGCAGGTGGGTGTATCATATAGGCGTGATGAAACAACAACCTTTCTTAGACTTAATTGAAGAGTCACATTGTCACAAATGCATACATTTCATACTATTGTAATTTACTCCTATCAAAAGTAAAACTTACTTTAATGTTTGGATGGTAAACTAAAGATGAGGATAATGTTCAGCAACTATTTGTTCCATGGTTTCAGTGTTAAATAGGCTATTTAAGGGTATATCAGTTTGGATAGTAAACTGTGTATTGTAGGGATTCTAACCCAGTGTCACTATCATCGTAGGAAGGAGACCGAAGCGCAGCGTGGGTATCGTTCCACATCTTTATTTCTATGTGAAACTATGCAACACATACAATAAACTATAAAACAAAACAACAAAACCGTGACGAAGAGGTGCAACATGCACTAACTCAAAATAATCTCCCACAAACACAAGTGGGAAAAACAAGTACTTAAATATGATCCCCAATTAGAGACAATGATGACCAGCTGCCTCTAATTGGGAATCATACGAAAACCCCAACATAGAAAAATAAACTAGAACACAACATAGAAAACTTAAACTAAACAAAAAAAACAGTCACGCCCTGACCGACTCTACCATAGAAAAATACAAGCTCTCTATGGTCAGGACATGACAGTACCCCCCCCCCAAAGGTGCGGACTCCGGCCGCAAACCCTGAAACCAAAAGGGAGGGTTAGGGGGGGTGTCTAGTGTTGGTGGCGGCTCAGGTGCAGGACGAAGAACCTTCTCATCCCGCGGATCCTCCAGCATCGGAGGCGGTTCTGGTGCAGGACGACAAACCTTCTCATCGTGCGAATCCGCCATCATAGGTGGAAGCTCTGGACCGCCGACCAACGTTGGAGGCTCTGGACCGCCGCAGGAGGCTCTGGACCGTGGGCCGTCTCAGGAGGCTCCGGACCGTGGGCCGTCTCAGGAGGTTCCGGACCGTGGGCCGTCTCAGGAGGTTCCGGACCGTGGGCCGTCTCAGGAGGTTCCGGACCGAGGACCGTCGCCGGAAGCTCCGGACCGAGGACCGTCGCCGGAAGCTCTGGACCGGGAACCGTCGCCGGAAGCTCTGGACCGGGGACTATCGCCGGAAGCTCTGGACTGGGGACTGTCGCCGGACTGGGCAGGCGCACTGGAGGCGTTGTGCGTGGAGCCGGGACAGGTGGCACCAAACTGGTGACACGCACTTCAGGACGAGTGCGAGGTGCAGGCATAGGACGTACTGGACTGGGAACTGTCGCCGGAAGCTCTGGACTGGGAACTGTCGCCGGAAGCTCTTGAACGGGAAGGCACACTGGAGGCCTGATGTGTGGGGCCGGCACAGGTGGCGCCAGACTAGTGACACGCACTTCAGGGCGAGTGCAGGGAGCAGGCACAGGACGTACTGGACTGAGGACACGCACTTCAGGGAGAGTGCGAGGAGGAGGCACAGGACGTACCTGACTGAGGACACGCACTCCAGGGAGAGTGCGAGGAGGAGGCACAGGACGCACTGGGCTGTGGAAGCACTCTGGAGACCTGGTGCGTAGAACCGGTGCAGGATATACTGGACCGTGGAGGTGCACTGGAGGTCTGGAGCGTAGAATTGGCACAACCCGTCCTGGCTGAACGCTCACTTTAGCCCGGCAAGTGCGGGGCGCTGGCACAGGACGAACTGGGCTGTGAATGCGCACTGGCGACACAGTGCGTAGAGCTGGCGCAGGATATCCTGGACCGAGGAGGCGTACTGGAGACCAGGAGTGCTGAGCCGGCACAACTCGTTCTGGCTGAATGCTCACCTACCTTAGCTCAGCAAATGCGGGGCGCAGGCACAGTGCGCACCGGGATATGAATGCGCACTGGAGATACAGTGCACATCACTGCATAACACGGTGCCTGACTGGTCCCTCGGGGAGTTGGCTCAGGTTTAAACCCTGACTCCGCCAATCTCCCCGTGTGCCCCCCCCACACACACACACACACACCATTTTTTGGGGGAGCTGCCTCTTGGGCTTCCGCTGTTTCCGTGACTCCCGATCTCGTCGCCGTTCCTCCCTCGCTGCTTCCACCTGTTCCCATGAGAGGCGATCCCATCCGGCCTGGCTCTCCTCCCACGTCCAGGATCCTTTGCCGTCCAGGATGTTCTCCCATGTCCATTCCTCCTGGCCACGTTGCTTGGTCCTCTGGTGGTGGGAGATTCTGTCACGATCGTCATAGGAAGGAGACCAAAGGGTATCGTTCCACATCTTTATTTCTATGTGAAACTATGCAAGACATACAATAAACTATAAAACAAAACCGTGATGAAGAGGTGCAACATGCACTAACTCAAAATGATTTCCCACAAACACAAGTGGGAAAAACAACTACTTAAATATGATCCCCAATTAGAGACAACGATGACCAGCTGCCTCTAATTGGGAATCCTACCAACATAGAAAAAAGAAACTAGAACACAACATAGAAAAATTAAACTACACAAAACCCCCCAGTCACGCCCTGACCTACTCTACCATAGAAACACTCGAGCTCTCTATGGTCAGGACGTGACACCCAGTTTCACAGTACAGTATTGTTGTTAACCCAGACTCTGTGTCCTCTCCAGCCTCTCCATGGATGGATGCTCGGAAGACCCCCAGTAAAATCGACCTGTACGACGTACGCAGGAGACCCTGGTGAGAAACCTCTTTCTCTCTCTCTCACACGCATTCATGCACACCAGAAACCAGATTCTGTAAGCACAATAAATGTGTATAAGAGTTCATAACCATTGTATGCACTGTGTTTTTAACCTATGTGTGTACTGTGAGTATGTTTATAACCTCTGTGTGTATGTGCTGTGTGAAGGTACATTCAGGGAGCTGCCTCACCCAAGGACATGCTGATCCTAGTGGACGCGTGAGTCACAACACACACTTCACTATTACACTACCGCACAGTAACACTATACCCTACTATCCAAACATAGTACAGTATACCAGAGTACTGTACCTCCCTGTTGTCTGGCTGACCCTAAGTCTTATTCTGTGGTTTGAATGTAACTGTGTCCATGTCTCAATAGGAGTGGCAGTGTGTCTGGTCTGACTCTGAAGCTGATCAGGACCTCTGTCGGTGAGATGCTGGAGACTCTGTCTGATGATGACTATGTCAACGTGGTCTATGTAAGTATATATACATTCATTCATTCATTCATAGAGAGAGAGAGAGACGGAGAGATGGGGGTGGTTGAGAAGTAATGAAGTATGGATTTCTCCATTGTCGGCCTCTCTCTTTAAAACAGGCCAGTAATGAAATGCCCTCCATTCAATTTGGGGAGTGGGATCACAACTACCCAGTACTCCCAGGACCACTCAGTACACCAGCCCAAGAGTGCTACTCAGAGAACCATGTGAAATACTTATCCATCACTCTCTTTCCTCTCGCTCTTTATCTCTCAAAGATGAACTCCGATTACAATCAACTAGAACCAACTAGAGAACAATTGAACCCTGGTTGAACCCTGGTTGAACCCAATGGTTAACAACAATATTAATACGTTACTGCACTATGTCTACAGTAAGGCATTCTACAGTTGTGTTTACATACACACTGAGAAACCAGTTGCGGTCTCCAACACTGTGGTGATGTAAGGCTGGAATATTGTTGATTTGGATCCCCATTAGCTTTTTGAGAAGCATCAGCTATTCTTCCTGGGGTCCACAAAAACACACAACATGACAAGTAACAAAGCACTGATAGACAAGAACAGTCACACTCATTTGTTATACAAAGATATACAAACAATACAACAACAAAAATTATACAAACAATACAACAACAAAAATAATGTGTGTGTTACAGTGTGTCTGTGTGGGTCCCCTCACCGTCCCGCCGTTCAATGATAAGTTTTCATGATCTGTTATTGGATTAGCTTAAATCAACTGGTGCAGATGGTGTCCTCCTAGTACCACATCATGAGCACGTGTGCGCACACACACACACACACACACACACACACACACACACACACACACACACACACACACACACACACACACACACACACACACACACACACACACACATCCTCCTGTCCTGTGGGTATTATAACCTGACACTAATTCATTCATCTCTAATATTACCAATAAATCCTTGTTCATTAACAGCAGCCTAGGGACTAAACTGACATTTGGACACACACACATCCCTAACGTTATTGGGTTGTCAGACTAATACAGATATCTTTGTCTTAGTGTGTGTGTTCAGCTCTTTTCTCTTGCCAGTTCAGTGTTGTTAGCTAGCCATTTGCAGCTAGGCAGTCCTGTGGCCTAAGTGAACAGGGAGGCTGTACTGGGATTAGGGACTAAAGATTAGCTCTCTGCTCAGTGTAATCTGTAATCCAACCCCAACCCATCTCTCTCTCTCTCTCTCTCTCTCACACACACACACACTGGGGCTCAGCTAATATGATCACAGGGGAACAAGGGAATTACATACAAATACACTGAAACACATTCATAATGGACATCCAATATTATACAGTGTATATATACTGTATAATGAACAAAAATATAAACGCAACATGTAACAACACTTAGTGAGCATTTATCCTTTGCCAAGATAATCCATCCACCTGACACGTGTGGCATATCAAGAAGCTGATTAAACAGCATGATCATTACACAGGTGCACCTTGTGCTTGGGACAATAAAAGGCCACTTTCAAATGTGCAGTTTTGTCACACAACATAATGCCACAGATGTCTCAAGTTTTGAAGGACGTGCAATTGGTATGCTGAATGCAGGGATGTCCACCAGAGCTGTTGCCAGAGGATTGAATGTTCACTTCTCTACCATAAGCCGCCTCCAACGTCATTTTAGAGAATTTGGCAGTAGGTCCAACCGGCCTCACAACCGCAGACCACGTGTAACCATGCTAGCCCAGGATCTCCACATCCGGCTTCTTCACCTGCGGGATCGTCAAAGACCAGCCACCCGGACAGCTGATGAAACTATGGGTTTACACAACAAAAGAATATCTGCACAAACTGTCAGAAACCATCTAAGGGAAGCTCATCTGCATGCTTGTCGTCCTCACCAGAGTCTTGACCTGACTGCAGTTCGGCGTCATCACCGACTTTAATGGGCAAATGCTCACCTCCGATGGCCACTGGCACGGTGGAGAAGTGTGCTCTTCACGTATGAATCCCTGTTTCAACTGTACCAGACAAATGTCAGACAGCGTGTATGCTGTCATGTGGGCGAGCGGTTTGCTGATCAACATTGTGAACAGAGGGCCCCATGGTGGCAGTGGGGTTATGGTATGGGCAGGCATAAGCTACGGACAACGAACACAATTGCATTTTAACGATGGCAATATGAATGCACATCACCTCATGTTTCAGCATGATAATGGCCCCATGTTTCAGCATGATAATGGCCCCATGTTGCAAGATACTGACTGGTTTTCTGACCCACATCCCTACCTTTTTTAAGGTATCTGTGACCAACAGATGCATATCTGTATTCCCAGTCATGTGAAATCCATAGATTAGGGTCTAATGAAGTAATTTAAATTGACTGATTTCCTTATATGAACTTATATAAAAATATTGTTTCATGTTGTGTTTATATTTTTGGTCTGTGTATATATAGGAAAGGGGGTGGAGATGTGGAGGAAGAGTCTGGTTGAGAGAATGCCAAGAGTGTGCAAAGCTGTCAAGGCAAATGGTGGCTACTTTGAAGAATCTCAAATATAAAATATATTTTGTTAGATTTGTTTAACACTTTTTTTGGTTACTACATGATTCCATATGTGTTATTTCATAGTTTTGATGTCTTCACTATTTTACAATGTAGAAAATAGTAAAAATATATGTTCATTTTTGTCATTTAGCAGACACTCTCTTGGAGTGCCAGATGGGCGTGTTTGCACTTTTGGGACTATTCCATTGGTTCCATTCTGCCACGCAAGCTCAATCGAGCGCAGCTAAAGTCTCAGATATACTACCCATGGAAATGTTCACATTTACATGAATACTCAGCATGCCCACTAAATTGTCTCATGCACTGGATAAGGCTATGAAGTATCTCCTAGCATGAATTAATTAGATATGGAAGAGAAATACTTTCTCATTTACACACCTCCTCTCTCTCTCATCCTTTCCCTTCCTCCTTTCTTCCTCTTACTTCCTCTTTCTCTTCCTCCCACCCTTCTTCTCACCCTCCTCTCCTCTCCTTTTAATAGATTAGGTGATTAAAGAGCACATTGGTGTGTGTGTGTGTGTGTGTGTGTGTGTGTGTGTGTGTGTGTGTGTGTGTGTGTGTGTGTGTGTGTGTGTGTGTGTGTGTGGTGTGTGTGTGTGTGTGTGTGTGTGTGTGTGTGTGTGTGTGTGTCCATGCTGTCTCCTAAGCTCAGTCTTCATGTCAGACAAGCGAAGCCTTGAAATTGCCTTCCAGTCTAAGTGGTGTCTCTGTCACTCAGTTAGAAACATCAAAGTTGTCACACGAATGCAGATACATGCGCGCACACACACACAAACACACATGCATGCACATACCCAGTCAAATTCTGCTAGTCTCCATGGATGCATGTATCTGCTGCCCCCATTCGCTGATTAACAGGCACATTGATTGGTTCAGATCAATGGGTTGCAGCATTGTTTAGAAAGACAATACAGCCAAGAGTTGTACCATGGCTATTCTCTCTGCATAATATTATTACTGGGATCAAAACAGTGATAGTGTTTTGGTGTGTGTAAGTATGTCTTCTATCTGTAGCCTCCCCCATTCTAACAGGTACAATACATCTACTCAGGTCTCAGAGCACTCAATCTGGAGCATCTGTTGATTTGGCTGCCAAGGGGGGTGTGTGTGTGTGTGTGTGTGTGTGTGTGTGTGTGGTGTGTGTGTGTGTGTGTGTGTGTGTGTGTGTGGTGTGTGTGTGTGTGTGTGTGTGTGTGTGTGTGTGTGTTATTTCCTCTCTAATGAGAGTGTGCTAGTAGAGGGAGTCTTGTTTCCATGGTACCAGATCATGAAGTTGAGAGGATGCAGAGTAATTTGCAACACTTGATGAATGTGTCTGTTTACCACTGCATGATAGTAGTCATGGCCAGGTGTGTGTGCATGAGTAAATGTCTAACCTCTATATGTCTCCCTCTACCAGTTCAACACCAGGGTGAATAACACAGCGTGTTTTGACCACCTGGTCCAGGCCAACGTGAGGAATAAGAAGATCCTGAAGGATGCTGTTCAGAACATCTCTGCTAAAGGCATCACCAACTACACCAAAGGATTTGAGTTTGCCTTCGAACAGCTCTATGCAGTAAGAGTCCCGATGCTCTGTTTAGAAGTATAACACAGTTGTTACACGTATGTATAATGACAATCCTTGCTCCAGCAGATTTACATTGAAGTTTCAGGAACATACTTCATATAAAATGTACAAAGTGTCACCTGTGAGCTCTGCTCTTTCTCTTATGATAGATTATGATGAGACACTGCCCTCTGCTGGTTATAGCGGTATTTCTACTTTCTAGCCCAGTGACCAACAAGTTCCTGGGTGTGTAGGATTTTACTCCAGTCTTTTACTACCCTCGATTTTAGTCATCAGCTACTCAGTAGTACCTTCCTAAGCACAATCAGGTGTGTTAGGATTGGCAACCCATGTTCTCTATATGGCGTGGTTTCTCTATGCAGACTAACGTCACCAGAGCCAACTGTAACAAGATCATCATGCTGTTCACTGATGGAGGAGAGGAGAGAGCGTCGGCCATACTGCAGAAATACAACGCTGACAAGAAGGTACAGTTTCAACACACACTACAATGTATAATCCGCCTAGTCGGCGACCCATAGTAGTAAATATGAAAAGCAGGTCTGAATGATGAAGGGAAACAGAGTGATGGCTTGGTCGGATATTGAGGAAGTATTCTGTGTGCTGATCCTATGGTTTATACAGGTGGAGGCCAGATAATCACTACACTCACTCACTCACACACACACACACACACACACACACACACACACACACACACACACACACACACACACACACAGATCAGTCTCAGTTACTGTCAGCCATCCCCTCTAGCAGATATGAAGTGTGTGATGATAACTCTGCCAAAGCTGCTGTTTCTGCTCAGCACATGAAAGGAGACTGTGAGGATGGGAGGTAGAGAGAGCATGGTAACTCCATCCTCAGCCCTTCACAAACCAACTCCTGTCTACACTGTAACAGTAGTCCTACCCAATAGTTAGAGTTGATATTCTATGGCCCATAATAACCTCTCAGACACAGTACCTAACTATAGTTGTTAACTTCTATCACACACCTTACAGTTCAATGTGGATGTGTCTTTAACAGATTCACACGGCTCTGTGTTCTAGGTGCGTATCTTCACCTTCTCAGTGGGTCAACACAACTATGATAAAGGTCCAGTCCAGTGGATGGCCTGCGCTAATAAAGGTAGGATACCTTGTTGTTGTTGTTTGTGCTAAATATTAAGCACAGGTAGTACTGTGTATCATTAGAGTTTCCATGTTGGGTCTGCTTATGTAGATAGCTAATGTCCTGATCTTAGTCCATTGTCTGTTTCTCCCAGGATACTTCTATGAGATTCCTTCTATTGGAGCCATACGCATCAACACTCAGGTGATAATAAGCATTCTGCATGAACTTGTGTTTGCGTGTGTGTTTAATTTATTCCGACGTGTATGTGGTTGACTTTGTCTGAAACGTGTGTATTCGGCGGCAGGTAGCATAGCGGTTAAGAGTGTTGGGCCAGTAACCGAAAGCTGACTAGGTGAAGAATCTGTCGATGTGCCCTTGAGCAAGGCATTTAACCCCATTTGCTCCTGTAAGTCGCTCTGGATAAGAGCGGGTGCTAAATGACTAAATTGATTCAAAAGAGTGTATTTGTGTATTGTAGGAGTACCTGGATGTCCTGGGCAGACCCATGGTTCTAGCTGACCAGCTGGCCAAGCAGGTCCAGTGGACTAATGTCTACCTTGACGCTCTGGTATCACATCACTTCTATCCCACAATGCACCTCACCAAAATCTACCTCCACGCTGGAGGTTTCTGAAACCCAATAACGATGACTTACATTTAGCTTTCTTTTTCTGTGTATGTTAGGAGCTAGGTCTGGTCATCACAGGAACCCTACCTGTCTTCAACAAGACCAAGTATAAAGATGAATCGGGTTTAGAGGTAATCCACACACGCATGCAGGCACACACACACCAATTCTTTCTGAAAATAATCCCATCCCAACATTAAACACCCATAGCCTCTAAGTCAACACGACTCTTAGTGTTCAATTTGAAATGAAAATGTTGACCTCCCTGCATCTTTCCCTCTCAGATTCAGAACCAGTTGATCCTAGGGGTGATGGGGATTGACGTGTCACTAGATGACATCAAGAAGCTCACACCGCGCTTCACTGTGAGTGACACACACACTAACACACCAGAACACTCCTTACTCTCCTACTTCAGTCTCGGTGAGAAAAGGCCTTAACACTAACTGCATTTTGATCTTTTGTCCGAATTCCGAAAAAATACAGATTCGGATTTAGACACACTAAACCATTCACAACAAGTCTGATGCGCTTTTCCCTCCAGACAGGCTTGGCCTATTTTAGGAAACTTTCTGAATGGACGTGACGGACTTATACGCGCACACACACCTACCTAAAAGGACCCATCAATCAAAGCCACCTGCAGCGTATCTCACTCAGACACATAAGCAAATCACATTTCTTCTTTCACAAAAAACATATTAAAAAACTTGCCTTAGCTGCAAATCCTTTCTGTAGGATATCAAAAACGAGCCTCCATTGTTGGATAATGCAAAGTCAATGTAGCTTATCTTATAAATTGACAAGGAACGTTTTAAGGGGGAGATATAGGCAGCTGTGATATAGGCTATATGAAGATGTAATTGACAACCATTGGAAAATAGAAGCGCATGCACGCAACCTGTCTAAAGCCTAATGATCAGCCATTGATTAATTTTAATGAAGCAGTGGGAGGTTATGTATTTTAATTTGAGTCCTTTATCTAAATTTGTGCAACCACTTAATGATAAGGCGGAGAGTTTTTTGTCTCATCCTTTTAGGGTTGCACAGGTGGCCGCCAAGATTCACTTTAGCAGGCCTATAATATATAGCTATATTAACTTTTAACTTACACAACTCTCTGTTTACGTCACTGTTTCCTTCTTGAGCAATTCACAAATCTCTGCTGGCAACTCCACTGGCCTATCTCTTCCCCCTCATAGCTCTTAAACAACCAGCAATATAGTTTGAAACTTATTTTGAGCAATTTTTTTTAACTAATAAGCCTAGGCCTATTAGAGGAGAGAAGCATCGATCGATCCTCTTCGTTGCTGAATGGCTATAAAATAGGCTACATCAGCGTTTCCCAAACTAGAGCTCGCGACCCCATGTGGGGTCACCTGGTTCGCTTGGTTCATAGAGCCGGGGTTACATCGGTAACCTCCAGTAGCCCCTAGATGGAGTTGTAATAAACGGAACCGTTTCTGTTTTCTACCTACATAATGTATCTCTTTCTATTGAACCGTTTAATCTACAAAATATTATGACCCCATCTCTGAAAGATAACTCTGAGACAGTATGGTTTCTGTTTCCTTCTACAAGCTGGGCAGGACTCGTTAGAACATAGTTGACGAGACCAGGCACAAAATCAGACTGGATGAAGAAGAACATCACTAGCTAGGGTCCCATCCAACTGGTGACCAATTTTCATACCAATATTCTAAAATCTGCATAAGGAATGCCATTTCCAGTGGGGTTTCTACCAAACGGACTTGTTGCAGATAAAAATCAGTGTGTGATGATGTAGTGCACACAAAATGTACTTTTTCCACATATGTTTTCATGCACCAAATAGAAATCTAAAGTTCAATGTGTTTCCATCGCATTTTCAGCTCTACCGAGCATCAAGATCACTGTGCACTTTCACCACCCTGTCAAGTTCATCATAACTTATTTTATCTGTAGCCGAATAAACTGCATGGTGTCCAGAGTCGTGGTGGGAGGACCACACACCATCATCGCGTGACTCCAAGTTTACTTCGATATGATGGTTATATCTATATTTGCGCATAAAGGTGTTTCCACCGCCATTTCTGGCATAATTAATTATACTGACACAAAAAGATCTCATGATGTTGAATGAACAAATGATCTGTCGGCATTTATAAAATTGTACCGAAACTTCCTGTTTACATTTTCGTGATAGGTGTTGTATTTCCTCGCATAAATCTGTGGATGGAAACGTGGTTAATGATGCTGTTCTTTTCTACACAGAAGATCATACAAAAGTATTGTCTGATGATCTTCTGAACTTTCTAATACCTTTCTTATGCAGTTCAGTCACTTTAAACCATACTTCCTTCAGATTGTAGTGTCAAAAGTACTGTACTGTCAGACTGATTTGTAATAGACTGTCATAGCCTCAATTAAAAAAGTAAACATTGGCCGTTGATTATATCCGTTTTGGGGTTGCGAAAACATTTTCATATCAAAATGGGGTCGTGGGCCCCCCTGCGATACATCATTGGCAATGAACACGGGACATTTCAATGGCGAGAGCGACGTGTTTTGCTCTGGTGTGATGTAATCACATTGGTTAAATTAATACGGTGCTGCACAGATGCGTTGCAAACGAAAAAAAAACAGGCAGAGAGAAATGGATTAATTTATTAATTCACACTATGAACCCACAGACCTGTCAGATGCAGTTTCCCAGATAACAATTTATATTGGTCTACAGCTTATTTTTGCATGCGAGAAGACGCACAAATCTAACCTACTCCGAAAAAATAATTGACGGATTGTGGCGTTATTTCACAATTGGTGTCAACGGCGTCATAAACAACACGTGCTCGTATACTTTTTTTGCCTGAAAATAACAGACTTACTTTGACAGCCCTGCCCTCTATCATATCAACTCAATCATGTTTATGATCGATACTGTAATAACCCAGAACAGGGATGTAGTGAATACAGATCCATGTTCCCTGTAGTATACAAAATATGTTCAACTGTCTCCTCCAACCTTCTGTTCCTCCACTCCTCAGATTGGACCTAATGGATATTATTTTGCCATCGACCCCAATGGATATGTACTGCTACACCCCAACCTCCAACCTAAGGTATGTACTACCCCTACCTCTTCTATTCTGTTACCACATATCTTACAATCCCAACTCATTCTGCGGTGCTATGGATGTTATTCATGTTCATATGAACCCACACATGATCGTAGCAGGATGTCTAACAACAGGCCACCATAATGCTCCTGAGCCACCTTTAGAGAAACACAACCCACTGCTCCTCCCTACAGTACCTTTTCTATTCCTCCCCTCTTTCCTCTCCTCCTCTACCGACCTCCTCCTCAACACCCCCTGGCCAGGTCTTGACAGGCTGCAGAGGGCCATGTGTTGCCCTGGCCCCCAGGGTCTCTGTTGGGGCTTGTTGTGTTCAATCTATTCATACACACACGTGCACTGGCACTTGACCCTAAGCAATGCACAGCATACACAGGGTGTCCATGTGTGTGTGTAAAGGCGTGCAGCCTCTTTCAAAGGGAACTGTTTCAAAGTGACTGGAGGTCTCGTACAGCGTTGAATAGGTTTCCTAAGGAGGAACCATGTGTGTGAGTGTGTCAGTCAGGGTTTGAAATAGTCTTCACATCTGTTACAGAGAGGGGATCAGAGATGAATGCCATCAGAAGGCCTTGTTCTGACTAATGTGATTTTAACCATGCTGAAATATGCTACAGACACAACCCTTTGTTGAAGGTTGCAACGGTCATGGTTTGAGTCCTGCCTGGCCACATACTCTATGTGTTAACATGTATTCTATTTAGATAATAGTTCCTGGCCAATGAATGAATATGATCAAATGGAGATGTTGTCTCCCACTGAAATGCTACCTGCATCTCTCTCATTATGTATCTGTTAGAAAAGGATCCGTAACCGCAAGACAAGACTCAATAAGCCGTATGCCATCACGCTCCACGAGGTGAGAGAGAGTAGGATAGATAGATAGTAAATGTACTATAGTAGAACATATTATAGATGTAGACTAGTAACCCTTAGGGCTGATCTTTAACCGTTAGATCATTGAGTGGAGTGTGTGTGTCCAGTAAACTCTGCTAAAGTGATGGTACACTAAAATATGACTCCTTGGGTCAACCTAAGAAAGTTACTTCAACTGGTTACAAGTAAATTAGTTATGTTTTCTCAGTTAAAAAATACTAAATTTGTTGAAACCAAATATATGATTCAATGTCAACTGTTTTATTTGATTTTTACCAATCCTATATTTTAAGTTGCAACCTATTTCTTTCAGCACTCAACAAATACAAACTAATATTTCATGTAAATACATCCCATGTGTTCATCTTGTTCCAAGTTCACTTTTTAATATAGAATTACCTATGGGTTACACGCAATTAAATTAATTATTTATATATCATTGTGTTGGTTCAATTACATGAAGTTATGTTTCTGAACATATTCTTTACCCAAGACTTTCATATTAAGTAACAACAATATCGTAACCAAGCATTGGATACCTTAACCTCCCTGGGCAAGGTGGGACGCTTACATCCCACCTAGTCAACAGCCAGTGGAATCGAGTGGCGCGAAATACAAATACCTCATAAATGCTATAACTTCAATTTCTCAAACATATGACTATTTTACACCATTTTAAAGACAAGACTCTCGTTGATCTAACCACATTGTTCGATTTCAAAAAGGCTTTACAGCGAAAGCAAAACATTAGATTATCTCAGGAGAGTACCCTGCCAAAAATAATCACACAGCCATTTTCAAAGCAAGCATATATGTCACAAAAACCAAAACCACAGCTAAATGCAGCACTAACCTTTGATGATCTTCATCAGATGACACTCCTAGGACATTGTTATACAATACATGCATGTTTTGTTCAAGCAAGTTCATATTTATATCAAAAACCAGCTTTTTACATTTGCATGTGATGTTCAGAACTAGCATACCCACCGCAAACTTCTGGTGAATTTACTAAATTACTCACGATTAATGTTCACAAAATACATAACAATTATTTTAAGAATTATAGATACAGAACTCCTTTATGCAATCGCGGTGTCAGATTTTCAAATAGCTTTTCAGCGAAAGCACATTTTTCAATAATCTGAGTACATAGCCCGGCCATCACGGCTAGCTAATTTGACACCCACCAAGTTTGGCCCTCACCAAAGTCAGATTTACAATAAGAAAAATTGGATTACCTTTGCTGTTCTTCATCAGAATGCACTCTCAGGACTTCTACTTCAACAACAAATGTTGTTTTGGTTCCAAATATTCCATAGTTATATTCAAATACCTCTGTTTTGTTCGTGCGTTCAGGTCAGTATCCGAAGGGTGACGCGCGAGCGCATTTCGTGAAAAAAAAAATATATATATTCCATTACCGTACTTCGAAGCATGTCAAACGCTGTTTAAAATCCATTTTTATGCGATTTTTCTCGTGAAATAGCGATAATATTCCAACCGGGCGACGTTGTATTCATTCAAAGGCTGAAAGAAAAAAAATTGAGGATTCTCATGAACGCGCATCTCCAGTGTCACTGTCCCCAGCCTGACCAGTAACAAACAGAGCTGCTGTACTTCGCCCAGAGACTGCAGACATCTCATTCCACTTTCTGGCGCCTTCTGAGAGCCAATGGAAGCCTTAGAAAATGTCACGTTACAGCAGAGATGCTGTATTTTCGATAGAGATGCAACAGAAGGATAACAAATTGTCAGACAGGGCACTTCCTGTATGGAATCTTCTCAGGTTTTGGCCTGCCATATGAGTTCTGTTATACTCACAGACACCATTCAAACAGTTTTAGAAACGTTAGAGTGTTTTCTATCCAAATATACTAATTATATGCATATTCTCATTTCTGGGCAAGAGTAGTAACCAGTTTAAATTGGGTACGTTTTTTATCCAGTCGTGCAAATACTGCCCCCTAGCCCCAACAGGTTTTAACCTATAACACTTGTCAGGCTCTTTAGTATTGCATGCACTTATGCAAGTATCATTACAGACACTGGCAAGTTTAAGTTTGAATAAGGAATACAACAGACCACATTTACTGTAATGACGTTCACTTCCACAGGTAGGCAAAAATAACAACCTGAAAGCCACAGCCCAATAAGCCACGCCTCCAACTCTTCTGATAGGCTGCCACCACTACATTGCCATTAGATTTCAGATCAATTGAATAGAATAGGTTGAACGAACCAAAGCGTAATTTTCAATCATTCCAATCAGTGTTTAATAAGTTTTATGTACATTCTTTATTTGAATATTTATAAAATGTACATTGTTATGTCTGGTAACACATTTTTATTTTCCTTTATTCCAACCCCATTCTATGCACTAAATGGATGTGGGTGGAGCAATGTCTACTTAAGGGTGCAAATTACAAGCACTCACAAAAGCTCTGACGAAGGCCTTGATGCCGATACGTAAAGCTCTGACGAAGGCCTTGAGGCCGATACGTAAAGCTCTGACGAAGGCCTTGAGGCTGATACGTAAAGCTCTGACGAAGGCCTTGAGGCTGATACGTAAAGCTCTGACGAAGGCCTTGAGGCCGATACGTAAAGCTCTGACGAAGGCCTTGAGGCTGATACGTAAAGCTCTGACGAAGGCCTTGAGGCTGATACGTAAAGCTCTGACGAAGGCCTTGAGGCTGATACGTAAAGCTCTGACGAAGGCCTTGAGGCCGTTACGTAAAGCTCTGACGAAGGCCTTGAGGCTGATACGTAAAGCTCTGACGAAGGCCTTGAGGCCGATACGTAAAGCTCTGACGAAGGCCTTGAGGCTGATACGTAAAGCTCTGACGAAGGCCTTGAGGCCGATACGTAAAGCTCTGACGAAGTCCTTGAGGCTGATACGTAAAGCTCTGACGAAGGCCTTGAGCCTGATACGTAAAGCTCTGACGAAGGCCTTGAGGCCGATACGTAAAGCTCTGACGAAGGCCTTGAGTCTGATACGTAAAGCTCTGACGAAGGCCTTGAGGCCGTTATGTAAAGCTCTGACGAAGGCCTTGAGGCTGATACGTAAAGCTCTGACGAAGGCCTTGAGGCCGATACGTAAAGCTCTGACGAAGGCCTTGATGCCGTTACGTAAAGCTCTGACGAAGGCCTTGAGGCCGATACGTAAAGCTCTGACGAAGGCCTTGAGGCTGATACGTAAAGCTCTGACGAAGGCCTTGAGGCCGATACGTAAAGCTCTGACGAAGGCCTTGATGCCGTTACGTAAAGCTCTGACGAAGGCCTTGAGGCTGATACGTAAAGCTCTGACGAAGGCCTTGAGGCCGATACGTAAAGCTCTGACAAAGGCCTTGAGGCCGTTACGTAAAGCTCTGATGAAGGCCTTGAGCCCGTTACGTAAAGCTCTGACGAAGGCCTTGAGGCTGATACGTAAAGCTCTGACGAAGGCCTTGAGGCCGTTACGTAAAGCTCTGATGAAGGCCTTGAGGCCGATACGTAAAGCTTAATAATAAATAGTGATACTAGCCAGAGCAGTGTGCAGGTTTCTCTTTTCCTTCATCAATTCTATTGTTACAATGCGCATGCAACAAAGATGGCTCAGATGTGAGAGAGCCTTTTGAATTTTGAATCATTCCAATCAGTAAACGCACTTCAGATGAACAGTAGCGTGGTCAATGTTTTCCTGCTGCTGTTGTAGTCTTAGAGCAGCCATACTCAGTGGGTGGAATAGAAAGTAATAGGGACTAGTTATTAGTTAAGTAGACGGTCACATAATTAGCTAAATGTTTCACACTGTTTATTTGACTCGTTTACATGTTCTGTTAAACTGTTTCTTTCCTCTAAGCCTTCTGTCATGTTGTCATTATGTTGGGTCATTGTCTAGAAGTTTGGGTGTATGCGCGTGTGTGTGAGAGAGGGAGATGGAGAGAAGAGTAGGTCCTAGAGGGAGAGAGAGAGGGAGATGGAGAGAAGAGTAGGTCCTAGAGGGAGGGAGAGAGGGAGAAGGGTAGGTCCTAGAGGGAGGGAGAGAGGGAGAAGGGTAGGTCCTAGAGGGAGAGAGAGAGGGAGATGGAAAGAAGGGTAGGTCCTAGAGTGAGTGAGGGAGATGGAGGGAGAAGGGTAGGACCTAGAGTGAGTGAGGGAGGGAGGGAGAAGGGTAGGTCCTAGAGTGAGTGAGTGAGTGAGGGAGGGAGGGAGGGAGGGAGGGAGGGAGGTCCTAGAGGGAGGGTGAGAGGGAGAAGGGTAGGTCCTAGAGTGAGTGAGGGAGATGGAGGGAGAAGGGTAGGACCTAGAGTGAGTGAGGGAGGGAGGGAGAAGGGTAGGTCCTAGAGTGAGTGAGTGAGTGAGTGAGGGGAGGGAGGGAGGGAGGGAGGGGAGGGAGGGAGGGAGGGAGGGAGAAAGGTAGGTCCTAGAAGGAGAGAGAGGGAGAGAGAGGGAGAGAGAGAGAGGGAGAGGGAGAGAGACTGAATTAACACATGATGACATGACCAGGTTACAGCAGGTCCCTTCCTAGTACTGCTACTGGTTTGTCTTTCTCACTGGGACTTGATGGATCAATTCATGAAACTTTATGAATCCATCTGTGCACTATTGTCATGAATTCCTATTTATATTCAAATCATACACTTGCTTTATAAATCATGTCCATAATCCCTCCGGTACATTACTGTGAAAGGGCATGGTCAATCTTACTGTGTATGATCTGTTTGCGTGTGCATGTGTGATCAGAGAAACAGAGGGGTGTGTGAATATGGAGGGTGACCTTGGACTCTTGAACACATTCTCTCTTTTCTCTCTTGTTCTTGTGTTTCAGTCTGCGTGTGATTTGTGGTTGAATAGAAAGCCCATTTCATATTCATCACACAAATCCTTCGCTACATTTGGAGTTGGATTTTGATCTCTCTCCCCCACCCACTCACTTTGCGACTTCTTCTTTCTTTCTTTCTTTCTTTCTTTCTTTCTTTCTTTCTTCTTTCTTTCTTTCTTTCTTTCTTTCTTCTTTCTTTCTTTCTTTCTTTCTTTCTTTCTTTCTTTCTTTCTTTCTTTCTTTCTTTCTTTCTTTCTTCTTTCTTCTTTCTCTATATATTATAGTTACATTCTCTCTCCTTCATTTGACTGTTTATTTAATGTGCTTATATTTTCTGTATCATCTTATGGCCTCTAACTATTTATTTAATGTGCTTATATTTCTGTATCATCTTATGGCCTCTAACTATTTATTTAATGTGCTTATATTTTCTGTATCATCTTATGGCCTCTAACTATTTATTTAATTGTATTTTTTTCATGCTGAGATCCTCGTCATCATCCTCCTTTTTCTCCACTGTTCCGTCTTTCTTTTCTCTCTTCGTCCAATGTAAGGATCATTTAATCATCATCATCACAGTGTGTTTATGTAGCTTTTGCAGAAACTAAATCCATATGAACCTTGTAAACCGTGTATACAGTCTAAAGGTAGAGCAGCGTTGCTAGGAGACAGAGTATCAGCCTCCATCCATTTACTGGTGCTTTAACAGAGTAGTTCTGGATTACTGCTGCTACTTTACAACATTAGAAAGTCCCTGATACGCACTGAGGGTTTAACTACTGACATTAACACAGTCTACAGTTAGGCTGTATCAAACACACACACACACACGCGCGCGCACACACACACACACACACACACACACACACACACACACCCACGCAACACACACACACAGACTTAACCATCACGCATGCATGCCACACACACACACACACACACACACACACACACACACACACACACACACACACACACACACACACACACACACAAGCTGGAGTATTCCGGTCAGTTCTCAGCTGTATAAACTAGGCTCTTTGTCTGAATGTACAGTATATACTGTAGAACACAATAATACGATAGGGTAAGGAGCAGAGTTTTACTCTATGGCCTGAAGCCATGCTAAGAACCCATGACTGAAACATTACACAGTCTACTGGGTTTCCCGACTGCCAGCGCTGATTTTATTTGGCCTCCCAAGTTTTCTGAGCAAGTTTTTATTTTTTACATTTTCATTGTTGGATATTAAAGACTGTAAATACACCAGGAAATGAGCTCCAAGTGATTTTTATTAAGGAAATCTGTTCCCATGTATTCCCACGCAAAATAGAGAGACGTGATCATATACAAATGTAAGCAATGTCTGAAATGTATATGTTTGAGTCAAACATATCTGTTTGGGCTTCTTGAGGTCAATTTGCAGTCTACAAATTATTAGTAATTATGTTCCTCCCCCCCGACCATCCGCTCCAGAAAAATCACCCCGCGGCTGAATCTAGTTGGTGATCCCTGAAACTGTGTTTCATTACAACTCACTGTAACAACTCAACATGCTTCAGGGGGACCGATATCAAACAAGTCATGCTATTGAATATACAAGGGGGGGGGGGGGGGGGGGGGGGGGGGGGGGTGTGTGTGTGTGTGTGTGTGTGTGTGTGTGTGTGTGTGTGTGTGTGTGTGTGTGTGTGTGTGTGTGTGTGTGTGTGTGTGTGTGTGTGTGTGTGTGTGTGTGTGTGTGTGTGTGTGTGTGTGTGTGTGTGTGTGTGTGTGTGTGTGTGCGTGGTAACTCATCCACCAGACTAAACACCCTCCTCTCTTCAGAACCCTAAATTCCAGGAGCCTGTCACTCTGGACTTCCTCGATGCTGAACTGGAGAACGACATCAAAGTCCAGGTAAACACACACACACAGGTGTTAGTTGTGTCCTGTCTCCTGCTAAAGTTAATTGAGTGTGATTTATACAGTGACTAGCTGTAAATGAGAGGACATGTTTACAGAAGCAGTGGATATCCCACTCTGTCTGTCTCTCCCTCTCCTTTCATCCTGCTTCTATCATATACATAGACACTCCAAGAGGGAGGTTCAGCATATAGATGTGCTACCGATCTCCCTGTTGTTATTCCTCTCTTTCTCTCTCGCTGGTGTACAGATGTGCACTGTGTTTTAGAGAGAGAACGGCAGTGAGATCAGACCCTGTAACCATTCACACTTTTGACACGTGGTACAGTTGAAGAAGATATATTTTTATATTCATTTTATCTTTCACACACACAAAACCATGCATGCATTATCTCTCTCTCTCTCTCTGTGTAGATCAGGAGAATGATGATAGATGGCAACCCAGGTGAAGAGACCATAGAGACTCTAGTTAAAACTCAGGATGAGGTGAGATCAGCACAAATGAAAGACACATAATAGTACTAATTCTCACTTACACGTCTCCTAGTGACATCAGTGCATGATTTAGGTTGAAGTAAGTTACGTGTAGTTTACGATTTAGGATTATGACTGTTTTAACACCTCTGTGTGTTCGCTGACAGAGATACATCGACAGAGGAGAAAGGACGTACACCTGGGCTCAGGTCAATGGAACAGACTACAGGTAGGAGGGAGGCCTGAAAGATGTTGACCCAGTACAGAAACAACCTTTAACCCCTAGCCATATCTCCTGGAAACGTGTAGTGATCTGAAAGGATTGGATAGGTTGCTATAACATCACAGTGGTCTCACATCTCTACTTCATGAATGTGATAAGGTCTGGCCAGTAGGGGGCACTCTCTGTCCCTCTCTATCACAGTAAAACCCTTTTCTTAACTACTGAAATGTGTTTAAATGCAGATGTTCAGTGTCCTGTCACCTTGTGGATGGAACATGTTTTTCCAAGCATCGCCTTCAGTGTGTCAACAGAGAAAGGACAGGGTCCTGTATAATGACAAGACCTTTATTTCCTCAGCTTGGCCCTGGTCCTGCCTACCTACAGTGAACACTACATACAGGCCAAACTGGGAGACACCATCAGACAGGCCATGGGTGAGAACACACACACACACACACACACACACACACACACACACACACACACACACACACACACACACACACACACACACACACACACACACACACACACACAGGCATGCAGCCACAAAAGAAACACACCACAACAACTTTGCTCTCTCAAATCAGTGAGTTTTGCCAAAGTTCTTCACCCTACTCTCCCTCTCCATCACCCTCTCCCAGATCACATACTTCCTCTCTTTTCTTCCCTCCCTCCCTCCCTCCCTCCCTCCCTCCCTCCCTCCCTCCCTCCCTCCCTCCCTCCCTCCCTCCCTCCCTCCCTCCCTCCCTCCCTCCCTCCCTCCATCAGCTCTGATGCACTCCACTCCCTCTCCTTGTTCTTTCTCTTCTTCTTTTCCATCTCTTGTTCCTCTGTTCCCTTTCTTTGAATCTGAGGGCAGAGGAGGCATGTTACCTTACACAGCCTGCCTGTTTGCACCTCTTTCTCTACCCAGACCTGGTTTATCACTACTCATAGAGGCTTTATTACATGGTTCCTGTACTGTACTTCTGATGTACAAGATAAATCCACCTCTACAAACTGTCCCACTCTCTTGACTTTAATGTTCCCCTCATGTCCTCCCTCTATCTGCCCCTTCATGGGATCCGTACAGCTCCATGGGGCAAGTAGTCTATTTCCTGGTGTATAACTCACTGTTCCTTATCTGTCATCCAGTCTCTGCATGATCATGTATCTGTATTAGCATGATGAAGTATATTAATTCTACACAGTGACAGAGCAAAACAAAAGGAGGTAAACAAGATGGAAGGAAAGAAGGGAAAAGGAATGACAAATCTGTATTGACAGAGAGTAAACGAGAGAACAGCTGAGGTCCATGTGATTCCTACCCTTCCCAGTCCTTACATGAGATGTCCTACAATCTGCCTGTCATGTTTTACATGCTATTGAAATTATTTGATTATGCACCAGATAGTCATGAACCTTTTCATACTGAACCATCAGTAAACGGTTCCACAGACTGCTGGCATGACTGTATCAATTTAATGGCGTTTTTCTTGTGATGTCTTCTTTTAAGGGATTGATTGATGGACATTGATGTCTTTATGAGTGTAGGAACTCTATTGGAAAGAACATAGTGAAATCCAAAGCCAAAGCCTGTCACATGGAATAATAGAAGAGACAGATACTGTGCTGGAGTAACTGTGGATATCTCTGTGAACATACTGTACTTTATTGCATGTCTCTGCATGGTAGCACCTCTCAGTTTGGATAGTGTGGTTGTTTTAGATCAGATTTCCCTTCTTTTTAAGACTTCTTATATTGCTGTAATATGAATTTGATAAGACATCCCAAAGTTTCTGTTTTCTCTATTTCTCTCTATCTCCCTCCTTCTCCCCCCTCCCCTCTCTCTTTCTCTCCCGCTCCCTCCGTCTCTCTCTCTATCTCCCTCCTTCTCCCCCCTCCCCTCTCTCTTTCTCTCCCGCTCCCTCCGTCTCTCTCTCTATCTCCCTCCTTCTCCCCCCCTCCCCTCTCTCTTTCTCTCCCGCTCCCTCCCTCTCTCTCTCTATCTCCCTCCTTCTCCCCCCTCCCCTCTCTCTTTCTCTCCCGCTCCCTCCCTCTCTCTCTCTATCTCCCTCCTTCTCCCCCCTCCCCTCTCTCTTTCTCTCCCGCTCCCTCCCTCTCTCTCTCTATCTCCCTCCTTCTCCCCCCTCCCCTCTCTCTTTTTTCTCTCCCGCTCCCTCCCTCTCTCTCTCTATCTCCCTCCTTCTCCCCCCCTCCCCTCTCTCTTTCTCTCCCGCTCCCTCCCTCTCTCTCTCTATCTCCCTCCTTCTCCCCCCTCTCCCCTCTCTCTTTCTCTCCCGCTCCCTCCCTCTCTCTCTCTATCTCCCTCCTTCTCCCCCCTCCCCTCTCTCTTTCTCTCCCGCTCCCTCCCTCTCTCTCTCTATCTCCCTCCTTCTCCCCCCTCCCCCTCTCTCTTTTCTCTCCCGCTCCCTCCCCTCTCTCTCTCTATCTCCCTCCTTCTCCCCCCCTCCCCTCTCTCTTTCTCTCCCCGCTCCCTCCCTCTCTCTCTCTATCTCCCTCCTTCTCCCCCCTCCCCTCTCTCTTTCTCTCCCGCTCCCTCCCTCTCTCTCTCTATCTCCCTCCTTCTCCCCCCTCCCCTCTCTCTTTCTTTCCCGCTCCCTCCCTCTCTCTCTCTATCTCCCTCCTTCTCCCCCCTCCCCTCTCTCTTTCTCTCTCCCGCTCCCTCCCTCTCTCTCTCTATCTCCCTCCTTCTCCCCCCCTCCCCTCTCTCTTTCTCTCCCGCTCCCTCCCTCTCTCTCTCTATCTCCCTCCTTCTCCCCCCTCCCCTCTCTCTTTCTCTCCCGCTCCCTCCCTCTCTCTCTCTATCTCCCTCCTTCTCTCCCCTCCCCTCTCTCTTTCTCTCCCGCTCCCTCCCTCTCTCTCTCTATCTCCCTCCTTCTCCCCCCTCCCCTCTCTCTTTCTCTCCCGCTCCCTCCCTCTCTCTCTCTATCTCCCTCCTTCTCCCCCCTCCCCTCTCTCTTTCTTTCCCGCTCCCTCCCCTCTCTCTCTCTATCTCCCTCCTTCTCCCCCCTCCCCTCTCTCTTTCTCTCCCGCTCCCTCCCTCTCTCTCTCTATCTCCCTCCTTCTCCCCCCCTCCCCTCTCTCTTTCTCTCCCGCTCCCTCCCTCTCTCTCTCTATCTCCCTCCTTCTCCCCCCCTCCCCTCTCTCTTTCTTTTTTCCCGCTCCCTCCCTCTCTCTCTCTATCTCCCTCCTTCTCCCCCCTCCCCTCTCTCTTTCTCTCCCGCTCCCTCCCTCTCTCTCTCTATCTCCCTCCTTCTCCCCCCCTCCCCTCTCTCTTTCTCTCCCGCTCCCTCCCTCTCTCTCTCTATCTCCCTCCTTCTCCCCCCCTCCCCTCTCTCTTTCTCTCCCGCTCCCTCCCTCTCTCTCTCTATCTCCCTCCTTCTCCCCCCTCCCCTCTCTCTTTCTCTCCCGCTCCCTCCCTCTCTCTCTCTATCTCCCTCCTTCTCCCCCCTCCCTCTCTCTCTTTCTTTCCCGCTCCCTCCCTCTCTCTCTCTATCTCCCTCCTTCTCCCCCCTCCCCTCTCTCTTTCTCTCCCGCTCCCTCCCTCTCTCTCTCTATCTCCCTCCTTCTCCCCCCCTCCCCTCTCTCTTTCTCTCCCGCTCCCTCCCTCTCTCTCTCTATCTCCCTCCTTCTCTCCCCTCCCCTCTCTCTTTCTCTCCCGCTCCCTCCCTCTCTCTCTCTATCTCCCTCCTTCTCCCCCCTCCCCTCTCTCTTTCTCTCCCGCTCCCTCCCTCTCTCTCTCTATCTCCCTCCTTCTCCCCCCTTCCCTCTCTCTTTCTTTCCCGCTCCCTCCCTCTCTCTCTCTCTATCTCCCTCCTTCTCCCCCCTCCCCTCTCTCTTTCTCTCCCGCTCCCTCCCTCTCTCTCTATCTGGGGTCACTACAGGGCAGAAGGGCAAGTATTCCTCTTCCCCTTGTCTGCTTGTTCCATCACTTCAGTTTCACTCCACACCTTTTCTCCCTGTCTATCCGGCACCTCATATACAGTTGAAGTCGGAAGTTTACATTCACTTAGGTTGGAGTCATTAAAACTTGTTTTTCAACCACTCCACTAATTTCTTGTTAACAAACTATAGTTTTGGCAAGTCGGTTAGGACATCAAATTTGTGCATGACACAAGTCATTTTTCCAACAATTGTTTAAAAAAGTGTGTGCGATCAAGGATCCTACAAACCTGACTCAGTTACACCAGCTCTGTTAGGAGGAATGGGCCAAAATTCACCCAACTTATTGTGGGAAGCATGTGGAAGGCTACCCGACACGTTTGACCCAAGTTAAACAATTTAAAGGCAATGCTACCAAATACTAATTGAGTGTATGTAAACTTCTGACCCACTGGGAATGTGATGAAAGAAATAAAAGCTGAAATAAATCATTCTCTCTACTATTATTCTGACATTTCACATTATTAAAATAAAGTGGTGATCCTAACTGACCTAAGACAGGGAATTTATACTAGGATTAAATGTCAGGAATTGTGAAAAACTGAGTTTAAATGTATTTGGCTAAGGTGTATGTAAACTTCTGACTTCAACTGTGTGTGTGTGTGTGTGTGTGTGTGGTGTGTGTGTGTGTGTGTGTGTGTGTGTGTGTGTGTGTGTGTGTGTGTGTGTGTGTGTGTCTGTGTGTGTGTGACACACATTGACCTGTCATCACTCTAACCAGTCTGTGGCTGAGATGAAGCAGAACTCTGTCAATAGACAGCAGTGTTCTAGATAAGGCCTGACAGTGAGTTAATAGACAGCAGTGTTCTAGATAAGGCCTGACAGTGAGTTAATAGACAGCAGTGTTCTAGATAAGGCCTGACAGTGAGTTAATAGACAGCAGTGTTCTAGATAAGGCCTGACAGTGAGTTAATAGACAGCAGTGTTCTAGATAAGGCCTGTCAGTGAATTAATAGACAGCAGTGTTCTAGATAAGGCCTGTCAGTGAGTTAATAGACAGCAGTGTTCTAGATAAGGCCTGTCAGTGAGTTAATAGACAGCAGTGTTCTAGATAAGGCCTGTCAGTGAGTTAATAGACAGCAGTGTTCTAGATAAGGCCTGACAGTGAGTTAATAGACAGCAGTGTTCTAGATAAGGCCTGACAGTGAGTTAATAGACAGCAGTGTTCTAGATAAGGCCTGTCAGTGAGTTAATAGACAGCAGTGTTCTAGATAAGGCCTGTCAGTGAGTTAATACACAGCAGTGTTCTAGATAAGGCCTGACAGTGAGTTAATAGACAGCAGTGTTCTAGATAAGGCCTGACAGTGAGTTAATAGACAGCAGTGTTCTAGATAAGGCCTGACAGTGAGTTAATAGACAGCAGTGTTCTAGATAAGGCCTGTCAGTGAGTTGATAGACAGCAGTGTTCTAGATAAGGCCTGTCAGTGAGTTAATAGACAGCAGTGTTCTAGATAAGGCCTGTCAGTGAGTTAATAGACAGCAGTGTTCTAGATAAGGCCTGACAGTGAGTTAATAGACAGCAGTGTTCTAGATAAGGCCTGTCAGTGAGTTAATAGACAGCAGTGTTCTAGATAAGGCCTGTCAGTGAATTAATAGACAGCAGTGTTCTAGATAAGGCCTGACAGTGAGTTAATAGACAGCAGTGTTCTAGATAAGGCCTGACAGTGACAGTCAGCAGAGTGTACTGGCCTAACAGCCCTGAAAACTCATGCTGACAGACTAGTGGCACTACCAAGCTTAAAGATGGATGGGAATTTGTCTCCATAATCATTGTCTCTCTCTCCTTCTGTCATGTCTTGTTTCACTCATTCATCTTTCAGTTCTTTATTTCCATAATGATCAGTCTGGTGTGCTGTATAGGCCATGAATCCTGCTCCGCAGAGTGTGTAAGGTCCTAAAGATGTCTCTCTATTCTCTTCAGCCATGAACACTCTGCAGGTGGAGATGTTTGATGAGTTGGGATACACCTTCATCGCCCCCAGGTGAGAGGCTGCAGCAGCACATCTGAATCTCCTCCACCCTCCTCCATTTTCAACCATTGTTACTCCTGAAGTGTACTTACTAGGAGTATCTGGTTATTCCACAGTTTATGCTGGGATTGAAGAGCATGGCGTAGAATTAGGTAGAAGTTATAAAAGGAGTTTAATGTTGTACAGATGTTGAATTTGAGATGTAATGTATCTAATATACAGCGTCTGCTATTTCTGTAGGGAGTATTGCAAAGGCTTGAAGGACAAGGACAACAACACCCAGTTCCTCCTGGACTTCAACCAGTTCATAGACAGGAACACACTGGAAGAGCCATGTAAGTTACCATGGCTGTTTAACACTCGCAGGCGCTCATACAACCCATGCATGCACACGCACGCACGCACGCACACACACACACACACACACACAGATGGAATTCCTCTACCTATTATACCCACCCAGGGGGAGGGGTTAGTGGGTGGAGTCAGGAGAGTTTCCCTCCACTTTGATTTTATGGTGTTCCATAGCCCTGTGAAGGTCCCAGAGAGGCGTTTGATTAGTCTGGTCTGGCCAGGAATGACATCAACCTTATCTAATGCAGTAGGCATTGGATAAGTGTAGTCTGATATCATCCTGATCGACTGAGCTTCCTAGAACCTGATGTTGTCATGCTACTGTGTGACTCAGAACCTCTATAGTGTCATCATCTAATGGGTATCAGCTACTGGAGATCCTATCAATGTCCTCCGTGTTGTCTAATGGATCACAATGTCCTCCGTGTTGTCTAATGGATCGCAATGTCCTCTGTGTTGTCTAAGCAAGCTCAAGCCATCTAAACTCCTATGTGTCATCCTTGCAGTTTACCAAGCGGTTTACTGTGGAAGATACTTCAGTAACAATGTCTTCCTGTCTAGGTAATGTGACTCTGGTCAGTAGGCTGCTGTTGGACGCTGGGTTGACTGCTGATCTGGTCAAACTGTGGAAGGAGCAGACATTGTGAGTTACACACACACACACACACACACACTGACCGCCATCAGGGCATCATCTACATGTACACATGAGTCAGTTACATGAGTCATATAGACAGTCAGTCTATTCCCTGTCTTGTTGATGTCTTATTGGAGAAACACCAGGCAGCTAGTACTGCTATATGCTAATGTCTTGGTCTGTTGCTATGAGAATCTTGTCTGTGTTTTACCAATAAAATATGATTAAAGAAAGACACAGGACCAGCTATGCCAAGACTTGGTGTGTTCTGAAGACACCACAGTAATTACCTCAACATGCATTCATCACGCCATACACACACATGCTCACATAAACAGGAACTATTTACTGAACAAAGAACTCAAAGAATTAGGACATAAAGAGAAGCGACTCTCAGGGAATACAACAATTAGTGTTCTGGACACAGTGATGTGTAGGCCTCTTTGTAGGCCTTTCCAAGACACACACTGTTCAGATGGACTAGTGACTTCTCCTGGGAGAGCGAGATGGGCTTCAAAGACAGTGGAATATTTAGCTCATGCCTCTCTGATTAGTCTAGATGGTCCCTGAGCCTCTGTTAAAGATGTGGTAAATGGGGCGATGCTTCCATTGACCAGATTGGCACACGTTCAACAAATCTGATTTTAACAAAGTGGATATCCGTCAAATCCGTCATAATTTACAGTATGTATTGTAACAAACCCACAATGTGGTTACTTAAGTGTTATTTGGCTGTTTTCGCTGCATAACATTTAGAAGTTGTCCGTTTTCAGGTTTAGAAGAAGTGACTGCTAAATGCTAACTCCTGTTAGTATAGCTAGCATACAGAAATCAATGGTGGTAGTCAGTCAATTATAACTGTAATGCAATTGATTGGTTCAGATGACATGAACATGTTGAGGTTGGCATCCATACAAGCATCATAGTAATTTTACCTCAATATAGTGTGAAATACACATACAGTGCATTCGAAAAGTATTCAGACCATTTACTCAGTATTTTGTTGAAGCACCTTTGGCAGTGATTATAGCCTCGCGTCTTCTTGGGTATGACGCTACAAGCTTGGCACACCTGTATTTGGGGAGTTTCTCCCATTCTTCTCTGCATATCCTCTCAAGCTCTGTCAGGTTGGATGGGGAGTGTCGCTGCACAGCTATTTTCAGGTCTCTCCAGAGATGTTCGATTGGGTTCAAGTACGGGCTCTGGCTGGGCCACTCAAGGACATTCAGAGACTTGTCCCGAAGCCACTCCTGCATTGTCTTGGCTGTGGGCTTAGGGTCATTGTCCTGTTGGAAGGTGAACCTTCGCCCCAGTCTGAGGTCCTGAGCACTATGGACCAGGCTTTCATCAAGGATCTCTGTACTTTGCTCCATTCATCTTTCCCTTGAGTCTGACTAGTCTCCCAGTCCCTTCTGTTGAACAACATCCCCACAGCAAGATGCTGCCACCACCATGCTTCACCTTAGGGATGGTGCCATTTTTTCTCCAGACCTGACGCTTGTCATTCCAGCCAAAGAGTTCAATCTTGGTTTCATCAGATCAGAGAATCTTGTTTCTCATGGTCTGAGAGTCCTTTAGGTGCCTTTTGGCAAACTCGAAGCGGACTGTCATGTGCCTTTTACTGAGGAGTGGCTTCCATCTGGCCACTCTACCATAAAGGCCTGATTGGTGGAGTGCTGCAGAGATGGTTGTCCTTCTGGAAGGTTCTCCAATCTCCACAGAGGAACTCTAGAGCTCTGTCAGAATGCGTTGTCATGGCTGTGTGCTTAGGATCGTTGTCCTGTTGGAACGGTGAACCTTCACCCCAGTCTGAGGTCCTGAGTACTTTGGAGCAGGTTTTCATCAAGGATCTCTCTGTACTTTGCTCCATTCTCCCATCCTCACAGAGTAACTCTGGAGCTCTGTCAGAGTGACCATCATGTTCTTGGCCACTTCCCAGACCAAGGCCCTTCTCCCCCGATTGCTCAGTTTGGCCGGGCGGCCAGCTCTATGAAGAGTCTTGGTGGTTCCAAACTTCTTCCATTTCAGAATGATGGAGGCCACTGTGTTCTCGGGGACCTTCAATGCTGCAGACATGTTTTGGTACCCTTCCCCAGATCTGTGCCTCGACACAATCCTATCTCGGAGCTCTATGGACAATTCCTACAACCTCATGGCTTGGTTTTTGCACTGACATGCACTGTCAACTATAGATCCTTATATAGACAGGTGTGTGCATTTCCAAATCATGTCCAATCAATTGAATTTAACACATATGGACTCCAATCAAGTTGTAGAAACATCTCAAGGATGATCAATGGAAGCAGGATGCACCTGGGCTCAATTTCGAGTCTCATAGCAAAGGGTCTGAATACTTATGTAAATGTTATTTTTCATTTTCTTTTATAGATTTGCAAGCATTTTCTAAAAACCTGTTTTCACTTTGTCATTATGGGGTATTGTGTGTAGATTGATGAGAAAAAAAAATAAATGCAATCCATTTTAGAATAAGGCTGTAACGTAACAAAATGTGGAAAAAGTGAAGGGGTCTGAATACTTTCCGAATGCACTATATTAACAATAGCCTAAATGTAGGCTAATTTTGCTGGGGGGCAATGAGGAGATTCAGGATCTTTCCCCCACGGACATTTCCCCCACGAGTTTCCATGGCAATTCCATTGTTTTGGTCGAGTTCGATTTACCTCTTTACCTCATCAATTGAACTGTGATTGATTCCTGTGTGTTCTTTCTGTTCCCAGGGGCGGGATTCTGGCCAGGTTTGTAGCCACTGATGGAGGGATCACCAGAGTCTATCCCAGAAGGTATGCTCAGATTTCTCCTTTCATGTTAGTTAGATTAGCCCGATCCCAAACTGTAGGTGCTGTGGCCAACTCCTATTGTAAGAAGCCATGACAAGGGATTAATACTGGTAGGAGTTGGCTAATGCACAAAGCTATTTTAAAGTGTATAATGGTTTGGCTTGGATATGATACTGTTTTACTTCCCTACCTGCTCTGCTGGCTCATTTCACATTTCATGGAGAGTTGGTTCTCCCAAATCACCTACAGCCCATTAGCCCAGCCTAGAACATGGTTCACAAACACTGGTGACATTCTCAGTACAGATGGACTCTTTCTTTTCCTCTCTCTCTCTTTCTGTCTCTCTTTCTGTCTCTCTCTCTGTCTCTCTCTCTGTCTCTCTCTTTCTGTCTCTCTCTCTGTCTCTCTCTGTCTCTCTTTCTGTCTCTCTCTCTGTCTCTCTTTCTGTCTCTCTCTTTCTGTCTGTCTCTCTCTCTTTCTGTCTGTCTCTGTCTCTGTCTCTTTCTTTCTCTTTCTTTGTCTCTTCTCTCTGTCTGAAGATCTTTATCATTAGAGTGTATATCATCTAGCTGTCAAATGGGAATCAGTCTTGTTGATTGTTAGAGTACAGCAGTTTGTACTAAGTTTGTAGCTAAAATGTTAGGTTTTCGAAAGCATCTTTCTGTGATTTATTTACTAAGGAAAGGTTGTTATTGGTTGTTATTCATTGGTTGTTATTCATGTCTGAATTTAGGCAGGTGATCTTAGTAAAAAGTTGTATCTTATATTTATATATCTAACATGCAATTTAACTTGCAGATCACCAGTTAGAAAACAACTTTATATTGAGTTTTTATGACTGGCTTGAATTTAGTTATTATTGCATGTGAAGAAAATATGTAAAAATACGTTCATAAAAACCATACGTTTTCTTTATCTCTGGGCCAATTCCATGTCATTTTTCCAGTTTGTTGGGTGTGACTGTTATTTTGATCAAAGTGTAGCCTTGTATTTGAGTAAAATCTTTTAGACATCTGTGTCTTAAAAATGTGCGTACGTGTATGCGTGTGCATGTGTTGGTGTGTGTTTCAGTGCTGGAGAGGAGTGGACAGAGAATGCTGAGACATATGACTCAAGTTTCTACAAGAGGACTCTGGATAACAGCATCTATATTTTCACCGCTCCATACTTCAACAGTGGGTTAACACACACTCACCAAACACGCACGCGCGCTCACACACACACACACACACACACACACACACACACACACACACACAGGGACCCAAGGGTGTCTTCTCCTCAATGTGGTCTGTCAGCAAACCTCTCTCTGGGGACGAACGGCTTGCTCTACTGGCTGAGATCTGAGATGAGAGGCCCTCTAGTCCCCACTCTCTCTGCTTCCTCTCATCTGTCTATCCCTCCCCTTTCTCTCCTCTGCTCTCCACTCACAATTTTTCATGTACTTCTTTCTTTAGCTCTCTCTCTCTCTGCTACTTTTGACTCCACCTGTGTGTATGTCCCTGTAGTATTACAGTACTCTATAGACCAGATCTCTGAGTTAAAGAACCCTTGTCTCCCTTCACTATAAGGTTCCGTTTTTCACTCATACTATACTGCAGTATGTACTCATACTATACTGCAGTATGTACTCATACTATACTGCAGTATGTACTCATACTATACTGCAGTATGTACTCATACTATACTGCAGTATGTACTCATACTATACTGCAGTATGTACTCATACTATACTGCAGTATGTACTCATACTGCCAAGCCACACATAATTTATGTCCAGTTACATCAGACCAAACAAACAAAGATTATATTCATCAAATATGATTCTTACCAAGCCTCACACAATTACTGTCATTGTCAAACAAGTGTCACTGTATGTGAATGTCTTGATACTCTTTCCTCTGCTCTCCCTCCCTCTCTCTCTCTGCTGCAGAGAGCAGGGAATCAGGCTATGAGTCAGGTATTCTGGTGAGCAAGGCTGTAGACCTCAACATAGATGGAGTCAACCTCAAACCAGCTGGTGAGTGGACAATACTGTCCCCATCCCCTAAGCACCTAAGCCGGGTGCTTAGTTGTTGCAGTGGGTACTTCTGAAGGGCTATTCAATAAAAACGTGTTTCTGAATATGTCTTGTAGTGGTGGGGGTGAAACTGAACGTCTCTGCCTGGATGAACAGCTTCATGAATGCCACCATCAAAGTCAACGTAAGGAAACACTTTTCCCCATAGTTAAGAAACGATCACTTATATTGTGTTTGCTCAACAAGTTACCCTTCATACATGATGGTGTGTGTTCTGTGTTTGCTCAACAAGTTACCCTTCATACATGATGGTGTGTGTTCTGTGTTTGCTCAACAAGTTACCCTTCATACATGATGGTGTGTGTTCTAATGTGTTTGCTCAACAAGTTACCCTTCATACATGATGGTGTGTGTTCTGATGTGTTTGCTCAACAAGTTACCCTTCATACATGATGGTGTGTGTTCTGATGTGTTTGCTCAACAAGTTACCCTTCATACATGATGGTGTGTGTTCTGATGTGTTTGCTCAACAAGTTACCCTTCATACATGATGGTGTGTGTTCTGTGTTTGCTCAACAAGTTACCCTTCATACATGATGGTGTGTGTTCTGATGTGTTTGCTCAACAAGTTACCCTTCATACATGATGGTGTGTGTTCTAATGTGTTTGCTCAACAAGTTACCCTTCATACATGGTGTTGTGTGTTCTAATGTGTTTGCTCAACAAGTTACCCTTCATACATGGTGTTGTGTGTTCTAATGTGTTTGCAGTGCAAGGATGAAATCTGTGGCTGTCTGAAGAATGATAAGGTACTATGGCCTGTCTTACTTATGAAAAATATTTAGAAATGTTGATAATGTTCTTTACTGACTGATGTTCTCTCTCTCTCTCTGCAGCACGTTGACTGTGTCATCCTGGATGATGGCGGCTTCCTGCTGATGTCCAATCAGGATGAGTATATCACTCAGGTGAGTCTCCATCAACCAATCAGCTTGTTCTGTCAGAGACAGGTATGTTTGCTCTACCAGTGCAGGGTCAACATTCTGTCTGGCTATAGGACGGTTTCCCAGACCTAGATTAAGCCTTGTCCTGGACTAAAAACATGTTCAATGGAGAGGATTATCCTTAATCTGTCTCCAGGAAACTGGCCCTTATGGAATCTGTTTAACTGATCTGGATGTGCTTTTAGTGACCCCTCTGACTATTATTGTAATGCTCTTCGTTAGAAGGAGAAGTGGACCAAGGCGCAGCGTGGTAAGTGTTCATGATACTTTATTCCAAGAAACACTCAAACAAGAATAACAAAAAGCAACAAAACGAAAGCCAACAGTTCTGTCAGGCATAGACGCTAAACAGAAAATAACCTCCCACAAACACAGGTGGAAAACAGGCTGCCTAAGAATGATACCCAATCAGAGACAACGATAGACAGCTGCCTCGGATTGGGAACCACACTCGGCCCAAAAACAAAGAAACAGAAAACAGACTTCCCCACCCGAGTCACACCCTGACCTAACCAAACATAGAGAATAATAAGGATCTCTATGGTCAGGGCGTGACAATTATGATTGTCACGCCCATATTTACATTTTAGCAGACACTCTTATCCAGAGCGACTTACAGTAGTGAATGCATATATTTCATACATTTTTTCCTCGTACTGGTCCCCCGTGGGAATCGAACCCACAACGCTGGCGTTGCAAACACCATGCTCTACTAACTGAGCCACACAGGACCTAATAAGATATTATTTTCTTGTATTGTCCTCTGCTTCTATAACACTCATTAATACCGAATGCCATATCATATTTGACATGACAACAAACAAGTATCTAAAGCACAGATCTGAAAGAAAATGGCTCTATGGCATCTACAGTATCCTGAAGTTAGTAGAACATAAATCCAGTGTCTTAAAGCCAAGACACTCCTGTTGGAATGAGTACTAAAAGGTTTATATTGGTTTGGCTGCCCACCAGATCTCTTCTCCTGCTCCTCTCTTCATCTCTGCTTCATCTGACCTGGATGACTCCAACCCATCACTCACTCACATAGGTCATGTATACGCCTTATGACATGATTATGACATGGGTATGACATCGTTCTGAGCCCATTGTGTCCTGTTAGAGTGTGTTTGAAAGCTCCTGTAGGACAGAAGTCTGCTTCTCCATCAGAGTAAAGGGTTAGTCTCTGGAACAGTATCAGAGAGAGAGAGAGAAAGGGAGAGGTTCCGACTCTGTTATGGTAACCTCTATTAAAGAGAGAGTTCACCCCTGTATCAAAGTTGGACAGATGTTTTCATACATTTCATGTGGTCTAAAGTCATGCTGAATCTGCTTTGTATATCCTACTATACTCCTTAGGAGAATCCTGCGGCTTCAATCCAAGTGAATGGCATATTTTGGCTCTACTTTGTTAAATTGGATTAGGTAGTTCAATCCTCCCCATTCATTTAGGATCAAGGCTTTCTAATGCATAGAGCAGGCATCCATTTTGCGTCTTTGGTTGTTGAATGCTCCTCTAGTTCTCTGTGGGGTGTCTTGAGTGCCTTCCCTGTAGCTCAGTTGGTAGAGCATGGTGTTTGCAACACCAGGGTTGTGGGTTCGATTCCCACGGGGGGCCAGCACAGAAAAAATAAAATGTATGAAATGTATGCATTCACTACTGTAAGTCGCTCTGGACAAGAGCGTCTGCTAAATGACTAAAATGTAAATGTTGAGTACAACCTTGTCCTCTGTGTGTATAGATAGGTCAGTTCTTTATGAATAAATGTGTAGGTGTGGTAGTTGAACGCAGCTCTCTGTTCCCTGTATACAGATTGGCCAGTTCTTTGGGGAGGTAGACCCAGTCGTGATGATCAGTCTGGTCAACACGTCTCTGTACTCCTTCTACAAGACTTACGACTACCAGTCAGTCTGCGATCCTGAGAGAGACAGCAAGGCTGCTGCAGGGCCACGGTCTGTCTATGTGGTGAGACACACACACACACAGCACACACACATGCATAAATGCATTATCTTGCTTTGGTTACATACAGTGCATTCAGAAAGTATTCAGACCCCTTCACTTACGCTACAGCCTTATTCAACAATGGATGAAATCGTTTTCTTCCCTCATCAATCTACATACAATACCCCATCATGACAAAGCAAAAACAGGTTTTTAGAAAATGATTGCAAATCTATTAAAAAAAGGGAAATATAACATTTCATAAGTATTCAGACCCTTTACTCAGTACTTTGTTGAAGCACCTTTGGCAGCGAGTACAGCCTTGAGTCTTCTTGGGTATGACGCTATAAGCTTGGCACACCTGTATTTGGGGAGTTTCTCCCATTCTTCTCTGCAGATCCTCTCAAGCCCTGTCAGGTTGGATGGGGAGCGTCGCTGCATAGCTATTTTAAGGTCTCTCCAGAAATGTTCGATCGGGTTGAAGTCCGGGCTCTGGCTGGGCCACTCAAGGACATTCAGAGACTTGTCCCGAAGCCACTTCTGCATTGTCATGGATGTGTGCTTAGGGTCGTTGTCCTGTTGGAAGGTGAACCTTCTCCCCAGTCTGAGGTCCTGAGTACTCTGGAGCAGGTTTTCATCAAGGATCTCTCTGTACTTTGCTCCATTCTCCCATCTCCACATAGGAACTCTGGAGCTCTGTCAGAGTGACCAACATGTTCTTGGTCACTTCCCTGACCAAGGCCCTTCTCCCCCGATTGCTCAGTTTAGCCGGGCGGCCAGCTCTATGAAGAGTCTTGGTGGTTCCAAACTTCTTCCATTTAAGAATGATGGAGGCCACTGTGTTCTTGGGGACCTTCAATGCTGCAGACATGTTTTGGTACCCTTCCCCAGATCTGTGCCTCGACACCATCCTGTCACGGAGCTCTACGGACAATTTCTTCGACCTTATGGCTTGGTTTTTGCTCTGACATGCACTGTCAACTGTGGGACCTTATATAGACAGGTGTGTCCCTTTCCAAATCATGTCCAATCATTTGAATTTACCACAGGTGGACTCCAATAAAGTTGTAGAAACATCTCATGGATGATCAATGGAAACAGGATGCACCTGAGCTCAATTTCAAGTCTCATAGCAAAGGGTCTGAATACTTATGTAAATAAGGTATTTCTGTTTCTTATTTGTAAAACCTAAAAACCTGTTTTTGCTTTGTCATTATGGGGTATTGTGTGTAGATTGATGGGGGGGAAAAATATTTAATCAATTTTAGAAAAAGGCTGTAACGTAACAAATTGTGGAAAAAGTGCAGGGGTCTGAATACTTTCTGAATGCACTGTATATGTGTATATTCTGTCCTTATGTTGTGAATTGTGCACTCAGTGCTGCTCTCCTCTCCACTCTCCAGCCCACTATAGCAGACATGCTGAGTATAGGTTGGTGGGCCTCCACTGCTGCCTGGTGAGAAAAATGGTCTGGTTACTGTAACAACTGTTTAGATATGGTCTGCTGTTTAGACCAACAGTAATGTGTTTGTTTGTCTCTCTAGGTCGATAATACAGCAGCTCTTCTACGGTCTCATATTCCCCAGCTTCCTAGAGGCAGGTGAGTGTTAGGGTACAGTATATTGGATGTAATTATGTGATTATACAACAGTCAATTTATAAAGGTACAATATGTTTGTTGTCGCTAAAATGGGCTGTTAATATAGTGTAAATATCCTTGGGCGTTGGAGTAGTTATGTGGAGGAGTTGTAAGCACAGACCTGTTTTGTTTGCTTGTTTGTTGATTTGGGTTTTTGGTTGAGTATGGTGACAGTAGTGGATTCTCTCTTTCTGTATCTCTCTCTCTATCTCTTTCTCTGTATCTCTATCTATCTCTTTCTCTGTATCTCTCTCTCTCTAGCGGACTCAGATGATGACATGTCAGCTAACATGTTTAAGGAGAGCTGTATCACAGAGCAGACTCAGTACTTCTTTGACAACGAAGAGAGATCCTACTCAGGAGTCCTTGACTGTGGAAACTGCTCCAGGTGTGTGTGTGTGTGTGTGTGTGTGTGTGTGTGTGTGTGTGTGTGTGTGTGTGTGTGTGTGTGTGTGTGTGTGTGTGTGTGTGTGTGTGTGTGTGTGTGTGTTTCCCTTCACTAGGACTAAGGGGCCTATCCCGAACCATGAAAAACAGACCCAGACCATTATTCCTTAGGCAGGTAGCGTTCTCCTGCAACCGCCAAACCCAGATTCGTCCATCGGACTGGCAGATTGTGAAGCGTGATTCATCACTCCAGAGAACGCTTTTCCACTGCTCCAAAGTCCAATGGCGGCGAACTTTACATAACTCCAGCCAACGCTTGGCATTGCGCAAGGTGATCTTAGGCTTGTGTGCTGCTCGGCCATGGAAACCCATTTCATGAAGCTCCAGACGAACAGTTATTGTGCTGACGTTGCTTCCAGAGGCAGTTTGGAACTCGGTAGTGAGTGTTGCATCCGAGGACAGACGATTTTTGTGCGCTACACACTTCAGCACTCGGTGATCCCGTTCTGTGAGCTTGTGTGGCCTATCACTTCTCGGCTGAGCCGTTGTTGCGCCTCGACCTTTCCACTGGCAGGGCAGAAATTTGACGAACTGATTTGTTGGAAAGGTGGCATCCTATGGCGGTGCCACGTTAAAAGTTACTGAGCTCTTCAGTAAGGTCATTCTACTGCCAATGTTTGTCTATGGAGATTGCTGGCGGTGTGCTCGATTTTATACACCTGTCAGCAACGGGTGTGGCTGAAATAGACAAATCCACTAATTTGATGGGGTGTCCACATACTTTTGTATATATAGTGTATATCACCATGGTAGCCCATATGTGTGATGTCACGGGAGGCGGAAGGAACGAGCAGCGTTTACTCTTATCTGAGGCAGATAAAGAGCATGTTGTGTGAAAGCTTTGTTAGTCTGTTGGGAGTGTTTCCATTTGTTTCGGGGTTGAAATCTAGTGGAGCCTCTTCCTTCTGTCTTGGAATAATAGTGAATTCCATTGAAAGAATAATATAACATTCCAATGGAAGGGAAGTGTTGTCTCTCCTCTCATCCTCTCCTCCCCCCCTCTTATCTCTTCTTTTCCGCTCCTCTCCTCTCCCCCCTCTCTCACCTCTCCTCTCCTCTCATCCTTTCATGATGTATAATGCTAAGTAGCTTACAAACACTTTGTGTGTGTGTGTTTCAGGATGTATCGGGCTGAGAAGCTGCCCAACACTAACCTGGTGTTTCTGATCACTGATGCCAAGGCCACCTGTCTGTCTTGTGACGCCAGACCACTAAGACAAGCTGAGCAACCCTGTATCCTTTGATACACACACACACACACACACACACACACACACACACACACACACACACACACACACACACACACAAACCTCTGCATTAGACAAACGGTAACAGAAGCTCAGCAGCACTGTATCTCTCTACATGTTGCTACCATTATCAACATAATACCAAGCCTGTGTATTGAAACCACATGGCTATAGATAAGAAGTACCCTCACATATAACTACATCATCCATTAGCAGGACACATGGTAGTACAGTTGTATTCATTTAGTTAGTATTACTGCTGGAGTGAAAAACTCTAGTCATGTCTAGTCATATGGAGCTATGTATCTGAATGGAACATCTGGAGCCATGTTGGGATCACTTTGAATCACTGTGTGTGTGTGTGTGTGTGTGTGTGTGTGTGTGTGTGTGTGTGTGTGTGTGTGTGTGTGTGTGTGTGTGTGTGTGTGTGTGTGTGTGTGTGTGTGTGTGTGTGTGTGTGTGTGTGTGTGTGTGTGTGTGTGTGTATACGAGACATATGTGTCTGGGGATTTAGCTTCCTGCTGGTGTAACAGTAAAAGTGTCGTTGTCAGAGTTCAGAGAGGGGTCAAACCAGAGGCATGTAGTTTATTACGACTCAATATGCTGATAATGAGGACTAAACACACTCACACATACAGCGAGATAAGCTATAAAATGTACACACTCCCTGTATTGCACACTATTTATCAGCAAGAGAGTCTGTCCAATCACAGTGTCATGTTCAATCATGGTGAATGGAGTTGTTAAAGGGTAATACTCTGCCACAGACTTGGTGATATGTCTGAGTTTGTAAGGGAGAGCGTTAAAGGGTAATACTCTGCCACAGACAGGGTGATATGTCTGAGTTTGTAAGGGAGAGCGTTAAAGGGTAATACTCTGCCACACACAGGGTGATATGTCTGAGTTTGTAAGGGAGAGTGTTAAAGGGTAATACTCTGCCACAGACAGGGTGATATGTCTGAGTTTGTAAGGGAGAGTGTTAAAGGGTAATACTCTGCCACAGACAGGGTGATATGTCTGAGTTTGTAAGGTAGAGTGTTAAAGGGTAATACTCTGCCACAGACAGGGTGATATGTCTGAGTTTGTAAGGGAGAGTGTTAAAGGGTAATACTCTGCCACAGACTTGGTGATATGTCTGAGTTTGTAAGGGAGAGCGTTAAAGGGTAATACTCTGCCACAGACAGGATGATATGTCTGAGTTTGTAAGGGAGAGCGTTAAAGGGTAATACTCTGCCACAGACAGGGTGATATGTCTGAGTTTGTAAGGGAGAGCGTTAAAGGGTAATACTCTGCCACAGACAGGGTGATATGTCTGAGTTTGTAAGGGAGAGCGTTAAAGGGTAATACTCTGCCACAGACAGGGTGATATGTCTGAGTTTGTAAGGGAGAGCGTTAAAGGGTAATACTCTGCCACAGACAGGGTGATATGTCTGAGTTTGTAAGGGAGAGCGTTAAAGGGTAATACTCTGCCACAGACAGGGTGATATGTCTGAGTTTGTAAGGGAGAGCGTTAAAGGGTAATACTCTGCCACAGACAGGGTGATATGTCTGAGTTTGTAAGGGAGAGCGTTAAAGGGTAATACTCTGCCACAGACAGGGTGATATGTCTGAGTTTGTAAGGGAGAGCGTTAAAGGGTAATACTCTGCCACAGACAGGGTGATATGTCTGAGTTTGTAAGGGAGAGCGTTAAAGGGTAATACTCTGCCACAGACAGGGTGATATGTCTGAGTTTGTAAGGGAGAGCGTTAACGGGTAATACTCTGCCACAGACAGGGTGATATGTCTGAGTTTGTAAGGGAGAGTGTTAAAGGGTAATACTCTGCCACAGACAGGGTGATATGTCTGAGTTTGTAAGGGAGAGTGTTAAAGGGTAACATGGGAGTATTGTACTAATAGGAGGTGTGAGTGTGTTAGTATTTCCTTAGTGTGTGTGTGTGCAGCCCAAGGTCCAGACCCATGTGAGCTGGCTCAGAACCCCAGATACAGGAAAGGACCTGATGTGTGTTTCGACAACAACATAGACGTAAATTCTATTTCTCTATCTCTTGGTTTGAATGTTCTTCATTGCCTGATTGCATGCATTTGTTTATCTGTTTTACATTTTGCTCTCAGTGATCTTTTTTGTTCCATCAAATGAACTGGTTGCTTGCATGACAGGTCTTCTCATGTTCATTCTCTCATCTTTCTGACATATTTCATTAAGTTATATCATCCTGCATTATTGCACCCTTTATACTGACTTTCATTAACTGGCACTACAGTAACTGTCATTTAGTGTTTTTGCATGAAATCTTCATTCTCATCTTTACATTTTTTCTTTTTCCTTGTATCTTTTTCTATTTCCAATTTCCTTCCTTCATTTTGCATCTCCATTGGCTGCTTCTCTTGTTTGACATGGTAGGACGAGCCCCTGTGTCCAATCAGCGGTGTCTCTGGTCTGAGTCCTGTCCCCCTCCTCCTGTTGCTGCAGGTTTTGATGCTGGGCCCTGGGTCAGTGTTCTTCAATACAAACTGAACTGAGACATGTCACTCCAGCAATGTTGATAGTCAGGCCTTACACACATGAACTACTAACTGACCTGAAACCTGCCAATAATCAGACTTTACACATAGCCACTACTAGCTATGTGGTATCAATTACTACCTGGCTTCTAGTACTTCCATCAAATGCATAAACCCACTTGGATAATCCCAGAGCAAAAGAAAGGCATCTACCACTTGATCATGTAATTCTACACCAGGTGAATAGTGTACTGTTAAGTCAAGTGGATGTGGATGGAATGTGATTGATGGTGAGAAGGCTGTTACTGTGAATGTGACATCATCTCCTACTCTGAAAAATACTGACATCACTCATGTAAATATTTAACATACCCCACAGTATTTCCCTTGCCTATTCTGACACACAGTCTTCGTACTGCTCATAATAGACCTGTCACACACACACACAGGCCGGTAGCGATGTTTAGGCTGGCCTGGGAATGGAGGGTACAGGTATTATACAGCGGATATAGATCCTCTTTGGAGAGTGAATGTAGGACAAATCCCTCTTCCCCAGCTGAACGATGGAAGTTCCTCTGCAGTCTATATTCCATCTAGAGTAAATTGAGGAAGCAACAGATGGGTTTCCTACCTTTGACGATGTGCTGTACTGTACAACACACAAACACACAAACATACACACACACCAAGGCCAAGAGCATGCACAGATATTTACTTTACTGACTTTATTGTTGCAGTGTCATGTACACGTTTAAAGTGGTGTTTAAGTAACAAAATAAATTGACAATCAACTTTCTTAACAGTTACATACCAATAAAAAGAGACTAGCCTGCTGGCCTTATTGGGTCGATAGGAACATTAGCCCAAGCTATTTAGGAGGGATATCACACCTGGCAAAAATGATTGTCTAGTTCTGTTTTTCTTGCTGAGGGGTGCCCTATACCTGCACCCAGAGGGGAGTAGTTCAAAGTCCAGGTACAGGGGGTGGCTTGGGTCTAAATTGATTTTGTGAGCCTTGCGGAGGGCCCTGACCTTAAAGATCTCATCCAGGCCTGTCTGTTTGATTCCAAGTACCTTGCATGCTATGGTGATAATCCTTCTCAGCATATTTCTCTGGCTGACAGTGGAATTGCCAAACCAACAAACAATACAAAAAGTTAAAATACTCTCAATAAAAGATTTGTAAAACAGAGTCAGTATAGTACAGTCAACATTAAAAGATCCCAGCTTTTTGAGAAAGTACAGTATCTGTTGGCTCTTTTTGTAGATCAGGTCTGTACATTTACTCCACTGAAGCTTATTGTCCAAGAGGACACCCAGGTATTTGTATTCCTCTACAATTTCTATGTTCTGACCTCTGATAGATGTTGCAGAGGTAGGTGTTGTATGCTTCCTGAAGCCTATGCACATCTCTTTGGTCTTGTTGGTATTGAGGACCAAGTGTGATTCGTCACACCACTCTACAAAGTCATTTAGGACCGGGCCATGGTGTTCCTCGTCATCATGCAACAGGCTGATCAAGGCAGTGTCATCAGCGAACTTAACAAGGTGTCTGTCAGGATGGGAACTAGTACAACTATTAGTGTACAAGATGTACAGGAGTGGGGACAAAACACATCCCTGAGGAGAGCCTGTGTTGGTGTTGCGTATGTCCGACACGTGGGGACCTATTTTGACAGATATCCTGAACACTGGCATCAAACAGGAGGAGGACACACACACACACACACACACACACACACACACACACACACACACACACACACACACACACACACACACACACACCGACATTTCAATGATGTTGCACTCTCCTGAACGCAGCCTTGTAATATGTGTTTAATCTGTTATTTGCCACATAATCTGGTTTGAATTATCTCATTGGCTGCCTGTCTGATTAACGTTTGTTGTGTCCAACAGGAGGATGATTCTGACTGTGGGAGCGGGACCTCTCTAAGCCCCTCCCTCTGGCCCATGTTGGGGCTCCAACTACTGCTGCTGTGGCTCCTCACTGGCTCCCGACACTCATGACCCCTACACAAACACACAAATGCACACACATACACACTCACATCTCACTTAGACAGTGTTTTACATTGGACTGTTTTCTGACACCCCATCCTCTGAACGTAATCACTGATGTGTTAACTCACTGCCAGTATGGAAGAGGAGTCACTCTCCTGTTCTCCAATCATTTTCCAATGCCAAAGGGTGCTCTCTCCCATCGGTCACTTCTCTTCTCCACCATGTTTCAATTGCCTGAGATATTCTATTCTATTCTATGGTGCAACAGTAAGAGCTAACCAAACCCTTTAATTCTGTAGTATCTATGTATTGGTTTGAGTCTGAGGGAGGTTGAGTGGCTGTCCTTCATGCCAACATATTATTTTTCACTGACAGCAGATTATTTGTGTAGGCCTAGTTGTTTGTATTATTGTTGCTTATGATATTTATTATATGTAGAAAAAGATCATTATGAAGACAACGAACACTGTAACTGAAATGGACAGCAAAGTTCTCAATAATCCAACTGTTCCAGGTCAACCAGCAGTGAGTAAATAGATGCAGTAGACTAGAGTAGGGTTCACTCAACAGAGAGCTGACTACTATGACACCAAATAAAGCTCCTTAGAGTAATGGGGATAGTTGGCCCATGAAAGAGACTCTGATAACATGTAGGGTCAAATCATACTTTAATATCGTTATGGCCATGGTGCCAATCTATGACCTGAGCCAAATACTTTTGGTGTGCTTCATTTAGCTTCACTTGCTGAGTGAGCATGGTTGTACTTTTGGGACTATTCCATTGGTTCCATTGCACCGGGAAAGCGAAATCGAGTGCAACTCAAGTGATACACTATCTATTTGACCCAGGTCTTTAGAGATACATATACAGTATAGCTTCATTTGATGCATCAGATTCCTAGTGCCTATGTAGCGTCAACATCCCATTCATATATCCAGAGTTAATCTTTGATGGGGAATCATTGGAATGATGTCTCAATGTGTCCCAGTTGCACGCCGTACAGTATGCTTTGTGTAGTAGTAGAGCAGGAGCAGTAGCTCAGAGATATGTTTCTTATGTTACATAACTAGCTGGTATCTATCTAGCCTGGGGGTCAGTCTCATTCACCTTCAGTCTGCCAGACAGACTTGAACCCACCTCTGTAGAACAATGTGCTCCTGAAGTTAGTTTCCTCTGGATCCCCAGACTCAGGATTTCAGCAAAGTGAAAGACAGAAAAGCTTTCCAAAAGACTACAGGAGTTTGTTTCACATGCCTTGGTGAGCAGACAACTGGAGAATGATATCAGCACATACAGTATAAAGACTGTTTCTTTTCCGTCTTCTACTGCTTGTTTCTTCTTTGTGTTGCTCTCTAAGTGCTGTCAACCAGACGCTGAAAGCTCGGTGTCAGAATGCTGCAATGTGACGGAATAAGTCTGTTCGATGTTGGACGCTCCTCAAACCATGGATAAGTCACTGTTTGGCCATGATGGAGAGGACCAAGGTACAGGCACTGTTACCACAGACCTGAACCACAGACAGTTTCAAGTCTTACCCCACTCTTATCCCAACCTTACCAAAGTTAAGTTCACTGTAAACTACACATTACAAAAAAGCAGCACTGTAACCCAAAATGATGAACAAACAGCTCCTGTTATGTTGTTTTTACATCAGGGCCTATCGCTGCCTGTGTTGTCCTTTCTGCCATGGCCATCGTGTGACTAACTGGTTGGGCGTTCAGGATCATGCCTGTTTATTGGAGTCGCGTAAGGACATTATGTAGCCCTGGTACAGGCATGTCCCTGGGGTAATCCTTGATTGTGCTTTAATACATGACTTACTCTTTTGTGGAACTTGACTAGCCTGATTACATTTTGTATACATTTGTACAATAATGATATTTACTGTAAAAAAAAAAAAAGAAACTGAAAAAAGGAGATATAATGTTTATATAACTTGGTGGTGATTCTTGTGCAAATATGATGTATTCACAATAAACATATAGTATTGTTATGGTCTATTGATTAGCTGTTCGTTCAACAGGAGAGTGTTTTATGGACATCCAGCTTGGCACAGCAGATGGACATAAAAGAACCGCTTACTGTTTGAGGTCCCCTGTTCCCACAAGTAATACTTCAATAATGATTTAATAATAGTTCATGCTGGAGAGATCAAACAGCGGGTCACAGATCAGGACAAACATGGTATTATCTTTCAGCTGCGCAGAGCAAGGTCAGGATACTGCTACAGATGAGGGGAGGGGAGAGGACAACTCTTCCATCGCTCTGCGAGAACAACAGAGAGTGGCTCCCAGCCATTCCACTGTGTTAGGAGCCTTGGTACAGAGTCAACTGTACCGTCGCTGACAGGTTAGTAAATAACTAATCATGCAGTTACATGGATGTACTGTACAGCACTGGCTTGTAATGTCTGCTTAATGATGAATGTCACTGTATGCAATTCTAATCACTTATCAGTGTTTGGTTTAATATCATAAGGTACTGACAGACATGCAATGACCATGGCTGTCTAATAGACATACAACAACAAAAATATGATAAGATGTTCTTGTGTTCTCTAGCACACTGATAACAATACGTTTTTCAAAATGCAATAATGCTCCTCAGATTCTCTGATAGACTAATAGGGTATTATGCAACTATGACCAACCATTAGTTACAGTGAGTCTGCCTGTGGCAAAGATTTTCAGTGCTTTCTTCAAGGCTTGGGATTCATTATGCCAACATTAATTTATATTTATTTTCTCATAATGTTAATGTGACTATCACTACTGGACTCCCTAACTGATGATATATCATGGTAAAGTCATAGTACAGGGGTTCTCACTGAGAATGACCTGGTACCAATGGGACATTCTTCAACCACAGAGTGATGCCACGCTCTAAAGGCCTGCAAACTGTGATAACACCCTTTACATCATGGGATATTTGTGGATGCAAATGTTGTATCTAAGATGCTTTTGGAGAAATATAGTGCATATGCCTTCTTCTTTCTTCAATCAGAATGATTGTTCTAATACCTCAGTCTAATGTGATGGCAGTGCTGCTTTCTTTGCCCCACGAACACACACATACCCACACAGCATTACCGTGGACAGGTGTCCATGCAGATGAAAGACAGAGAGATGTGTAGTGACATAGCATGTCCCCTGTACTAGACTGTGTCCCTGGATGGGCCCACAAGTCCCCTCTCTCTGTGATGTCTTGACGGGAGAAACCGACTTGGCTCTGGTCAAGCATCACGGCTGTGACAGGTCCGAGTGTCTTTAGGTTTATGTTGTTTATCCCATGTTATATTTGGATAAATTCAACTACTGTTCATTTTTTGAGCTTTGTGTTTGTTATACTGGGAAAGGAAAGCTCAAAAGGATCACGTTGGGCTGGACTGGCAGGTCTTGGTGTGTGTGTGAAGGGATGGTTAGCCTGGGGGATCTGTGTGTAATGTGACTCCTTGTCTGTACTGATGGGGCTCATAGCCTTCACCATGGCTGCTATCTCCTTACATGCCAGTGCTCAGAGTTAACGGAGACTGAGGAAGAGAGAGAGAGTGAGCGAAGGAGGGGGGGGTGAAGGAATTACCTAAACTTCAGAAATGGTCACAGGAAAAAAGCCTTATTTTTGACTGAAATAACATTACCTTACACATAAAGAGTCAGCACACTGCTATGTGTTTCTGAGTTGTGCTATATTGAACGTGTGAACTAGGATGTTCAGCTGAGAGAAAGACAAGCACTGTCTCTGATCAGAGCACTGTGCGTTGATATAGACATTTGATCCTCATTAGTAAACTGGCCACAACCACCCTGAGGCCATAAGAAAGACCATGAACCTAACCTTAACCATACGGCCATTAGACCTAGCCTGAATAAACATCTCTAATCAAGTGGCCCTAATTTAGTTGACCTCTGACCTTCATTTTAATTGGTTGTAGATTGGTTGTTCCAGTCAGAGCAGAGGGGAGGGTTTGTTCCCATAAGTAGGGTCATCATTTTTCAAAAGCTATTTTCTTGTTGTCTGTTTGTTTTAGTAAATTACAAATCTACATTTAAGTTAAACATGTCTAAATATTACTTTTCAAAATTGCCTGCTCATGAGCGTTCTCACTTACTGAGAAAACATAATATTATAGTGCTTCCCTCATGCCCCTTTTCATGACGGCACTAGCAGCCACGTAAGTGAAAGCTAGCTAACTACCATCCGGAACATTAAGCTAGCCAAGACCAACACCACAAACAAACTGACTATACAGCCACATGTAGTGAGTGGAGTAACAAACAGACTATACAGCCACATGTAGTGAGTGGAGTAACAAACAGACTATACAGCCACATGTAGTGAGTGGAGTAACAAACAGACTATGCAGCCACATGTAGTGAGTGGAGTAACAAACGGACTATACAGCCACATGTAGTGAGTGGAGTAACAAACAGACTATACAGCCACATGTAGTGAGTGGAGTAACAAACAGACTATACAGCCACATGTAGTGAGTGGAGTAACAAACTGACTATCCAGCCACATGTAGTGAGTGGAGTAACAAACAGACTATGCAGCCACATGTAGTGAGTGGAGTAACAAACGGACTATACAGCCACATGTAGTGATTGGAGTAACAAACAGACTATACAGCCACATGTAGTGAGTGGAGTAACAAACTGACTATCCAGCCACATGTAGTGAGTGGAGTAACAAACAGACTATGCAGCCACATGTAGTGAGTGGAGTAACAAACGGACTATACAGCCACATGTAGTGAGTGAAGTAACAAACGGACTATACAGCCACATTTAGTGAGTGGAGTAACAAACGGACTATACAGCCACATGTAGTGAGTGGAGTAACAAACGGACTATACTAAACAAGTTGAATATCTTACCTGTGATGAAATGTTTCCACACACTGAGCTACATGTATCGTACGTGGACACCGGGACCCCAAACTTTGAACCAGAAAGGGTTCTTCAAAGGGTTCTCCAATGGAGACAGCTGAGGAACCCTTTTAGGTTCTAGATAGAATAACCCAGCATTTTGGAAGTCAATTTGGAATCAGTCAACAATAAATCCTAACATTCCCCAGTATTCCTTTGATTCTCCTGTGGGTGCTGGAATTAAAGTCAACGTTCCCAACCTGACCTACAGGATCAGCGGGATGCAGGGTCCCCAGGTGTGTGTTTGTGTTTGGTTTTACTATCCTTGTGGGGACCAGAAGTCATCACAAGGATAGTAAAACAAGGAAAATTCAGACAAGTGGGGACATTTCACAGGTCCCCACAAGGAAAAATGATATTTTAGGCATACAGTAAGGGTTAGGTTTACAATTACGGTTCGAGTTAGAAGTAGGGTTAGCTGTTAGTGTTAGGGGTTAGGGAAAATAGGATTTTGAATGGGAATCAATTGCTTGGTCCCCACAAGGATAGTAAAACAAATGTGTGTGCGTGCGTGCGTGCGTGCGCGTGTCTGTGTGTGGTGGATTCAAATAAAGTATTTAAAATGTGTTTGCGCGTGCGTGTGTTTCTGTTGTCAGTGGAAAAACAGGGAACCCTCTCCAGGTGAATATTGTCAGCGGAACATGTTCCATTTAGACACTGTAATAAGTCATCTGTTGGTGGTTATAGGTATATGGCAGTCATCAGAGTGTAGCGCTCTGGCTACCACCCTGTAAAGTCCCCTTAGACGCCCCTCTCCCACCAAACACACACACACACCCACACACCCACACACACAGGAGACTGAACAGAGATTCATTTTGTAGAGGGGGGGTGCCAGCATGTGTAGTAGATCATTCCCAGCTGCTGGGTCCCCGCTTCTTCAGAGGGTAATCAATCTCACACAGACACACACACACACGGGCATTGCAGAGGGTTCACTACCAAAAGCAGGTGTGTGTGCGTGACCCCACCTGAACCCTGTTTGGCATAGCGTGCATCATGTTAACTATCAACATGCTAATTACAAATATCAGTTCTGACACAAATACACACGCACGTGGTAAAAAAACTGCTCTCTCCACCCTATCCACAGGGTGAATTAACAATGTCCACCAGACAACACAAGTTGGTTGTCCCAGATGTATGGCTGGTGATGGTACATACTCATTACAACATGCCATGGTGAAATGAACATGAGGCGGTGTTATAGTGATAAGTCATCCCAGTCATTAATCACCAAAGTCCCGTTTTGAGGAAACTGCAGGTATAACACCTTTATCAACTGGCACGACAGTAGTGGAACAACTCTATTTCTTTCCTCTTAACGTGGAATGGTCTTGTGTCTTGTATGTAAAATGTGGTCTATTCTCTCTGTGTGTGACATATGTATAGAATGGTAAAGGATGTGTGAGTTAAACCGTTATGGTTAGTGGGATATACAAAAGGACAGGGTATTCTACTCGGGGATTGTTTCACATCAACACCCAGAAACACTCGCAACAAAGGACAAACACTGAATAACTGATAAGGTTTGTCTTTGGGTGTGTGTGTGTCTGTGTGCAGATGCATCATGCCCATAGGGGGCACAAGGGAACATGCCCCCTCAGATTTGTCCTGTATTTAAATTTTTCAGATATTAAATTAATTACTTAACTTCCTTTTTAAGCCCACGTTTTATCATAATTATTTATGAAAGATCTGTCAGCATTATTTTGCAGAGGTGGCACACTGACTGGATCAGGCAAAGAGTACCTCACCCTATTCTCCCTAGTAAGTGGTTCCTTCCAAGGTGCACCACGAGATATGCTAGTCAGGATGCTAGACACTAGTGCATGCAGACAGTATTGTCAGTGGAGGAGGAGCGTGAGTGTAGAGTGACACACAGTGTTGACTTGATTTTAGCTGCCGATGAAGGGAATAAATACCACCAAAAAGTTTTGTTTCTCTGCAATACTAGCCACCTAACAATTTTATGAAGTTGGCTATAGCTTGCCAGCTGGAAAGGTTCCCATTCTCCCGACCTCATAACTAGCTACCAAGCCATTCAGTGAAGTTAGAGTAGCTTGTCTAACTACCTTAGCTGGCATGCCTACTTTAGAAAAGCAAGCAATTACTACATGTACTGAATTAGACTCACAGTTCTTTCAATCTTTTACACAGATTTTAGCAGAGTTGCATATTTAGTACCTTTAAAACAATAACCACCAGTCAGGAGGATACAGACTGATCAAGAGGTATGCTTAGATATGCAGAAAAATACTTGGTTTAAATGTAATCTGACTCCCTATGATAATATCATAATATTTGTGTATTAATTATGATGCCATGATATGTGCCTGTATAGATGATGTGGGTTATGATCCCATGTCCTGTGTTGTAATTTTGATTTAATATTAAGCTCTGACGAAGGCTGTGACGTCGATACGTAAAGCTTATTAAAGATGAGTGATACTATCAAGGGCAGTGTGCGGTTTCCTTTTTCCTTCATCGATTTAATATCTTAGGCATGTTAACCTAGTGGTTAGAACGTTGGACTTGTAACCGAAAGTTTGCAAGATCGAATCCCCAAGCTGACAAGGTAGAAATCTGTCGTTCTGCCCCTGAACAAGGCAGCTAACCTACTGTTCCTAGACCGTCATTGAAAATAAGAATTTGTTCTTAACTGACTTGCCTAGTTAAATAAAGGTAAAATAAATAAATAAAATGTTAATGCAGTATATTCAGAAGTTTGATTTAGAACAGTCAGAATGACATCCTAACTAAAATGACTATTTAACAGGTTTTTATTTAACTACGCAAGTCAGTTAAGAACAAATTCTTATATTCAATGACAGTCTAGGAACAGTGGGTTAACTGCCTGTTCAGGGGCAGAACGACAGATTTGTACCTTGTCAGCTCAGGGATTTGAACTTGCAACCTTTTGGTTACTAGTCCAATGCTCTAACCACTAGGCTACCCTGAGAGGTATGCTTAGATAACCTATGCAAGGGGGTTCCCAAACTTTTTCTGGACACAACACCAAATTGACACTAGAAAATGCAGGGGATCCCACTTTGAAAAAATGATATTCCCTAGTTAACTCTGTGTGTTCATATTCTCTCAGTTTTAGGTCTCGCAGGCTTCTCCAACACATAATAATGACACAGAAATGTATTATAAGACTGTAAAAGGCCCTTAGTTGAAACTAAAAGGTTGTATTCTATACCCATTTGAGAGAAACAAGTTTTTACTTTGTTTGATAAGATTATAGTTTTTCTCAGGGGACCCCATTTCAATTCCGAGTTTGGGAACCACTGACCTTTGCAGAAAAATATATTTTTGACAGAATTTGTCATAATGATAAAACTGTTCCATCCTCAAGTACTTCGTGCCCCCTCTGAAATAATGGGTTCATGACGCCCCTGTCTGTGTGTGTGTCTGTGCATGCACGTATGCATGTGTGTGTGTGTATCTGGTGGATTGAAAAGGAGCTGCTGTATATCATTAGGGAGTGTGTGTGTGTGTCTGGCAACAGTTAAAAGTCTAAGGGCCTTGGTTTACAGACTGGAAGGAGGTTTGACAATGTATATAATGATTGCAACATCAAAATGTAGTAGTTTAATTTATAGTTAGCTACAGAACAACATACCATGTTTATGTAGCAAAAGAATGTGAGTGTGTGTGTGTGTGTGTGGACTGTGCCTGTCAGCACGTTTTAATTAGCAGTGGTGGTCTGACAGGATGTGTGTGTTTGTTTACAGCAGGATCGTCTGACACTGTGTCTGTGTTTACGCCCTCTAAACAAACACACACACACACACACACACACACAGCAGGACACAGGAATATGTTTATAAAAGGATGTTTTTATTTCCTTTACCCCCAATTAGAGGTACATATCTGAGACCCCACTCCCCAAACCCCTCATCCTTCAGAATCACCCAGTCTAGGCTAGTGGCAAGGCCTCCACATTTTTTTATTTGTTTTCTTCACGTCTCTAATGCCACCTTTTTATGAAATAAATTGCTGCAAAATTGGTTACATTTATAGATATTGTGACACACCCCTAAACCAGCAGTTTCCAATCTAGGGGTGACGACCCCATGTGGGGTTGGCTGATAGGAAAATGGGGTCAGAGGAGAATTTCCAAAACCCTGAAGAAAAATAATATATACAAATACAAAAATATTATAATATTGTCTTTGTATCTCAAAATCATTGTAATGTGCTTAACCTTAAAAATATAAAGAAAAATTATTAAAATCTCGAAGATAAAATTCAACCAGAGAGTGCCCTTAGATCATGGGAGAAGGCTGCACTTGACCTTTGCACTTGAATCATTCCCACCGTGAATGGCTAGGCCCGCTACGCTATGAAACCATACACTGTTGCAGAGACCCTGATATTACCATCCACAATTGATATGGTGAAAACAATGTGTGGGGAGGCAGAGGCACAGAAACTTACAACAATACCTTGTCAGATATCACTGTTTAAATACAAAAACACTGACTGAACGACTCAAACTCCACAGTTTATGCTCTCCAAATGGACTTTAGCTGTGAAGGCCGAGATGCCCATGCATTGACTTATGTTCGCTATACATGTCAGGGGATGCTATTCACAAGGACATCTTGTTCTGTCTCACGATTCCTGAGCATAAAACGGCATATGGGATGTTCAGTGTGCTGCCTGGCTATATTGACGAAAAACAGATTCCACATGGGATTCCACATGGGATTCCACATGGGCTTTTGCACAGATGGGGCTCCATCTATCACGGGACGGCGGGCAGGTCAAAGGGAATACGCTTCCTTCTCCCTCTGAGCATTAATGCTGCGTTCTAAACAACTGGGAACTTGGAACTGGAAACTCGGGAATCTCTGACTTTAGATTTCAGTGCATTCAAGATAACTGGGAACTCATAAAGAAACAACCTCCTACTGGGATTTTTTTTTTGAACAGTCATCCAACTCGGAATTCCAGCTCGGGAACTTGGGCCTCTTTCTAGAGCTCTGACTTTCCAACCTGAAGTTCACTGACGTCATGATTTGATCTCGTATTTTTACGAGTTTCCAGTTGTCTTGAAATCACCATAAAATTCATGGTAGGCTACCCTTCACCAGCTCATAACTGGTGAAGGGTAGCCCAGGGGTCCTGGGCCAAAAAAGTTTGGTAACCCCTGCCCTAAACTCAAACAGTGCAGAATAATGCCAGGATGGAGGGGGATGGGCCACATAAACTAATGTAATCCTATATCGCAAGCTCTAATAGACAACTTCCAAGTCAAGTGTGCTCTCAATCAGTGCTGTATGGTCCCACCTGACAAAAATACATACAGTTACACATGTATTTTGACATTGTGGTTATTGTAATCGGCTCTAAGGAAAACAAGTGGGCTCAGACATCGAAATTACATTTTTGGGGTTCAAGGTTCCTTGAAGGATTTTGTATCTTTACCCCTTACTCTTGCAATTTAGTCAGCGGGTCTACCACAGATTATATTTGGGGTCAGCCTGGATTTGGCCTCAAATCCAATATGACATCAAAAATCCAATATAGCTGTCATAATACCATTTGTGGAGGTTAAATCACGTGTAAATATACATTTTGTAAATGAGGCATATATATTTTTAAATTGTATACAACACTCATGCCCATAAAGACTGTTGTGGTGTAAAGAAAATAGATTCTGCTTCAAATATGGCCAACTGAATTTACTCGTTCACCTACAAAGAAACTGCCCTGGTTTAATTTGTGTTGTGTTATTCTGTCTTTAAAAGGGTTTCCATAAGGCTCTTGGTATAACTAGGACTATGAGTGTGTTTGAATAGCTGAAGCCAACTATCTTTTCAATGTGTGTTCAGGTTTTTCACGATACAAGCACATAGCCACTGGGCACAGACGTCAGTTCAACGTCTAGTTTTGATTTACATTTGGTTGAGATGTCAAATAACGTGAATTCAATGTGAAATCAACAACAAAAATGTAATATCATATTTAGGTTAAAATCTGGGTGAGAAATAGGGCTTCCTGAGTGGCACAGTGGTCTAAGGCACTGCATTGCAGTGCTAGAGGTGTCACTACAGACCCGGGATTGATCCCAGGCTGTATCGCAGCCGGCTGTTACCAGGAGATCCATGAGGTGGCGCACAATTGGCCCAGTGTCGTCTGGGTTAGGGGAGGGTTTGACTGTCTGGGTTAGGGGAGGGTCTGCTCTAGCTACTCCTGTGGCAGTCCGTGCTCATGCATACCTATTTCGGTCACCAGTTGTACGGTGTTTCCTCTGACACAATGGTGCGGCTGGCTTCTGAGTTAAGTGAGCAGTGTGGTGTGGCAGGGCCATGTTTTGGGGGAGCAAGGCTCTTGACCTTCGACTCTCCCGTACGAGAGTTGCAGCGATGGGACAAGACTGTAACTACCAATTGGGGAGAAAAAGTGAAAAGAATACGAAATGCCCTTGCGTTGATGACTTTTGCAGCGTGTCACTGGCCTACACACAAAAACCCCATAATGTCAAAGTGGAATTATGTTTTTAGAAATGTTTGCAAATTAATAAAAAATGAAAAGCTGAAATGTCTTGAGTCAATAAGTATTCAGTTCAGGAGTAAAAATGTGCTTAGCAAGTCGCATAATAAGTTGCATGAACTCACTTTGTGTGCAATAATAGTGTTAAATGTGATTTTTTTTATGACTACCTCATCTCTGTACCCCTACACATACAATTATCTGTAAGGTCCCTCAGTCAAGCAAGGCATTTCAAACATAGATTCAACCAGGAAGACTAGGGAGGTTTTCCAATGGCTTGCAAAGAAGCGCACCTATTGGTAGATGGAAAATAATTTAAATAAAGCAGACATTTAATATCTCTTTGAGCATGGTGAAGTTATTAATTACACTTTGGATGGAGTATCAATACACCCAGCCACTACAAAGATAAAGGTATCCTTCCTAACTCCGTAGCCGGAGAGGTAGGAAACTGCTCAGGGATTTAACCATGGTGTCTTTAAAACAGTTACAGAGTTTAATGGCTGTGATAGGAGAAAACTGAGGATGGATCAACAACATTGTAGATACTCCACAATACTATCCCAAATGACTGAGTGAAAAGAAGGAAGCCTGTACAGAATAAAAATATTCTAAAACATGCATCCTGTTTTGAATAAGGCAATAAAGTAAAACTGCACAAAATGTGGCAAAGAATCTTTATGTCCTGGATACAAAGCATAATGTTTGGGGCAAATCCAACACATCACTGAGTACCAGTCTTCATATTTTCATGTTCTGGGTATTTTTAAAATCTTTATTTAAGTAGGCCAAACATTAACCCTGACGACACTAGGCCAATTGTGCACCACTGTATGGAACTCCCAATCACGGCTGGTTGTGATAGAGCTTGGAATTGAACCAAGGTCTGTAGTGATGCCCGCAAGCACTGAGATGCAGTGCCTTAGATCACTGCGCCGCTTGGGAGCTTGTCATTGGCAAGGACTAGGGACTTTTTGGGGATAAAAGAAATGGAATAGATCAAAGCAGGTAAAGTCCGAAAGGAAGACCTGGTTCAGTCTGCTTTCCAACAAACACTGGGAGACAAATTCACCATTCAGCATGACAATAACCTAAAACAAAAGGCCAAATACAGAGTATTCGGAAATTATTCAGACCCCTTGACTTTTTCCACATTTTGTTATGTTATAGCCTTGTTGATTGATTAAATTGGTTTTCCCCCTCATCAATCTACACACAATATCCCATAATGGCACAGCAAAAAGTTTTTTTTAGAAATGTTTGCTAAATAATTCAAATTAAATCGCATTTACATAAGTATTCAGATCCTTTACTCAGTACTTTGTTGAAGCACCTTTGGCAGCGATTACAGCCTCAAGTCTTCTTGGGTATGACGCTACAAGCTCGGCACACCTGTATTTGGGGACCTTCTCTAATTATTCTCAGCAGATCCTCTCAAGCTCTCTCAGGTTGGATGGGGAGCGTCACTGCACAGCTATTTTCAGGTCTTTCCAGAGATGTTTGATCAGGTTCAAGTCCGGGCACTGAATGCCACTCAAGGACATTCAGAGACTTGTCCTGAAGCCAATCCTGCGTTGTCTTGGCTGTGTGCTTAGGGACGTTGTCACATCCTGACCAGTATTTAGGTATTATTTGTATTATATTTGGTCAGGACGTGGCAGAGGTATATTTGTTATGTATGGTGTTTTTTTTTAGTGTGCTTACATGGAGAGACGTATGGAGTGGAGGGCGCCGAAGTTTGGAGAAGTGCGCACGATCTCGCCCATACGCTCGCACAGTCCCGTGCGAGCTATTCCAGCCCCTCGCAGATGCCGTGCTAGAGTGGGCATCCAGCCTGGTAGGAGGATGCCTGCGCAGCGCGTCTGGTCGCCGGTACGCCTCATAGGACCAGGCTACACTACGCCCGCTCTACGCACGGTAACTATCAAGCCCTTACACAGCCCAGTTCGACCTGTACTAGCACCCCGCTCGTACAGGGCTGCTAGTTCCACCCAGCCAGGACGGGTTGTGCAGGAGGTGCGAGCAAGACCACCTGTGCGCCTCCATGGCCCAGTCTTTCCAGTTCCCGCCTCTCGTGCTGACCCGGAAGTGCGTACCTCCAGTCTGGCACAACCAGTACCAGCACCACGGATTAAGCTTCCCATGGGTCAGCCTAGTCCTAGTCAGCCTATTCCCGCTCCTCGCACTAGCCATGGGGTGTGTGGTTTAAAACTGGCAGTTCCAGTACCAGCACCACGCATTAGGCCTATAGTGCATAAGAGTAATTCCTCTCGGCCGGTTCCTGCTTCCCGCACTAGCCCTAGGGTGCGTGTCTTCAGCCTGGTACCTCCTCTACCAGCCCCACGCACCAGGCTTCCAGTGCGTCAGCCCAGCCTCGAGAGTTCGGAGACTGTGCCCCATCCAGAGTATCCGGCACCAGTGTGCAGTCCAGAGTATCCGGCACCAGTGTGCAGTCCAGAGTATCCGGCAACAGTGTCTAGTCCGGAACCTGGGGAGACTGCCTGCGACCCGGAACCTGGGGAGACTGCCTGCGACCCGGAACCTGGGGAGACTGCCTGCGACCCGGAACTGAGTAAGTCTGTTGGCGACCCGGAACTAAATGTGATTAACTGTGTACAAAATGAGTTTGCTTACAGCATGGAATGGAATGGGTCTGCCTACGATCTGGAACGGAATGGGTCTGCCTACAATCCGGAATGAGGGGAGTCTGCCTGAGCAAGTCTGTCTACAGTCTGGAGTGCAGTAGGCCTGAGCCGGAACCACCTCCAGTTTAGGTGGGTTGGGGAGGGGGGGTGTAGCACAGGTGCCGTCGTTGTTGGCAGCCACCCTCCCTTCCCTCCCTTTAGTTTCGTTTTTTTTGGGGGGGGGGGGGGTTGTCTTTGTTTAGGTGCATTCGGTGTATGCACCTTTAGGGGGGGTAATGTCACGTCCTGACCAGTATTTAGGTATTATATTTGGTCAGGATGTGGCAGGGGTATTTGTTTTGTATGGTGGTTTTTTTTGTGTGTGGTGTAGAGGGGTGTTTTATTTATGTGTTCCTGGGTTTTGGGTGTATGTTCTGGGTTAGAATGTTCTAGGTAATTTTTTCTATGTGTAGGTTTGGGTGCTGGACTCTCAATTGGAGGCAGGTGTTTCTAGTTGCCTCTGATTGAGAGTCCTATAAGTAGGTATGTGTTTGGTTTGTAGTTTGTGGGTAGTTATCTTTTGCATTGCTGTCTGTTCAGCCTGTGAAACTGTCATCTGTAGTGTTTATTGGTTTTTTTTCGTGTACATCATATTTAAATAAAATGATGTGGAGCACGCAACCTGCTCGCTGAGTATTGGTCTGACAGTGATTTCAAGATATCTTCAGATGAAGGTGAAGATTGTGACAGACGTTGTCCTTTTGGAAGGTGAAACTTCGCGCGAATCTGAGGTCCTACACTAGAGTTGCTTACCAGGATGATATTGAGTGTTCCTGAGTGGCCAATTTACAGTTTTGACTTAAATTGGCTTGAAAATCTATGGCAAGACTTGAAAATGGCTGTCTAGCAATGATCAACCACCAATTTGACAGAGCTTAAAGAATTTTTATTAAAAAAAATAATGTGCAAATATTGTACAATTCAGGTCTGCAAAGCTCTTAGACTTACCCCAGAAAGACTAATCACTGCCAAAGATGATTTTAACATGTATTGACCCAGGTGTGTGAATACTTACGTAAATTACATATTTATGTATTTAATTTTCAATGCATTTGCCAAATTTTCTACAAACATGTTTTCACTTTGTCATTATGTATTGTGCATCGATATGTAACAAACAAATCAATTTGATCCATTTTAAATTCTGGCTGTAACAAAACAAGATGTGGAATAAGTCAAGGGGTATAAATACTTTCTGAAGGCAGTCGGGTAGGATGATTATTTGGCCTATATTTACTGTTGGTAGTTGGCTGGGATTCTGGTTTCGGGCAGGCCCAGCAGGAGATGAGGAGAGTGACAGAACCTGTGAGGGTAATCTCAGGTTACCTAGAGGTTACTTAGAGTGTAGGTCATAGACTATGAATATGTTGGTTATGAGGGACGTACACAGCTCCACACAGATACACATTTGATGGTCCCTGGGATTTGATGGAAAGTAAAGGTGTTGCAGGGTAGGTGGAACTGATCAAACATGGTGCACAAAGGCCACTCACTCACAGTCAATCCCCAACCATCATACACGACGACATACAGCATCTTAAGGCAATGCACGGCAGAACTTTCCAGATGGCATTTTGGCTGTTGAATGCCCTCCTGACATGTGGCAGTCCAGATCCACGGCGTCTCTGTCTTTAACTGCCAGAGGGGGGACTGATGGTGGAGTGGGCCTATCAAGGACAGTCTTGGGAGATTCAGGAGCTGCACAATTTTCTATGACATGTGAAGGTCCACTAAGTTAATGGCATTTCTTGTCAATAAGTGTCAGGTTGTGTTGGATCATTGTAGTGAACACCTGCCGTATGCGCTTGTCATCATGTGTTTTTGCATCCTCCCCATACACCATAATGTCACCAAGTCAACTCATACGGCAGCTCCAGGGCAGAAAGACAGGGTGGTGGACATTATTTTGGGGGAAAAAAACAATGTGCCAGCTCAACCCGAACAGCATAAGAGCGCATACACCAATGTGGTACACAAATGTAGTGAGCCAGCGAAAAGTCATGTTGGATTCAGGCAGCTGTTTTGGACTAGCAATAAATCAAAGCTTACTTGTAAATAATATGGAGGTGACTTAAGAGCCCAATCCTGGAGGCACAAGTTATCCCACAGTGGGGGCAAGTTGTAGAGCTAGGGAGATGGTATCCAGGTTTCTCTTTCCTTTCATTGGAGCCTCTGAGTTTCCTCATTGATCCTTAGAGGCTTGTGACTTGGAATTCTTTGTGTTGCCATGCCATGCAGTCTGCTGGTTTTTCTATATCCAGACAATGGTGTTTGAGTGTAATTATGGCAGGCCTATTGGATTCCCAACATAGTTGAATTACACAAAAAATTGTATTGCGTACAGGTCATAATTAGAGTACACAAATCTGAAAGATGTCTTTGATTAAAAACATGTACAGTATCAGTCAAAAGTTTGGACACACCTACTCATTCAAGGGTTTTTCTTAATTTGTACAATTTTCTATATTGTAGAATAATAGTGAAGACATCAAAACTATGAAATAACCCATATGGAATCATGTAGTAACCAAAAAAGTGTTAAACAAATCAAAATGTATTTTATGTTTAAGATTCTTCAAAGTAGACAACCTTTGCCTTGATGACAGTTTTGCACACTCTTGGTATTGTCTCAACCAGCTTCATAAGGTAGTCACCTGGAATGCATTTCATTTAACAGGTGTGCCGTGGTCAGATTACACGGATGCTATGCTACAGGACTTTTTTGCAAGCACGGACTGGAATATGTTACGGGATTCATCCAATGTCATTGAGGAGTATACTCCCTCAGTCACCGGCTTCATCAATAAGTGCATTGACGACGTCGTCCTCACAGTAACCGTACGTACATTTCCAAACCTGAAGCCATTGATTACAGGCAACATCCGCACCGATCTAAAGGCTAGAGCTGCCGCTTTCAAGGAGCGGGACACTAATCTGGATGCTTACAAGAAATCCTGCTATGCCCTCAGACGAACCATCAAACAGCCAAGGCGTCAATACAGGACTAAGATTGAATCCTACTACACCGGCTCTGACGCTCGTCAGATGTGGCACGACTTGAAAAATATAACGGACAACAAAGGGAAACCGGTACGCCTCATAGCTGCCCAGTGACGTGAGCCTACCAGATGAGCTAAATGCCTTTTATGCTCGCTTCGAGGCAAGCAACACTGAAGCATGCATGAGAGCACCAGCTGTTGAGGATGACTGCGTGATCACGCTCTCCATAGCCAATATGAGCAAGACAGTTAACCTGTTGAGGACAGACGTTCCGCCTGCGGAACCCCTAGCCAACAGCCAATGGCATTGCACGGCGCGAAATACAAAACCAACTAAAATACCACAATTCAATTTTCTCAAACAATCAACTATTTTACACTATTTTAAAGATAAGACTCTCGTTAATCTAACCACATTGTCCGATTTCAAAAAGGCTTTACAGCAAAAGCAAAACATTAGATTATGTTAGGAGAGTACTTAGACACAAATAATCACACAGCCATTTTCCAAGCAAGCATATATGTCACATAAACCCAAACCACAGCTAAATGCAGCACTAACCTTTGATGATCTTTATCAGATGACACTCCTAGGACATTATGTTATACAATACATGCATGTTTTGTTCAATCAAGTTCATATTTATATCAAAAACCAGCTTTTTACATTAGCATGTGATGTTCAGAACTAGCATACCCACCGAAAACTTCCGGTGAATTTACTAAATTACTCACGATAAACATTGACAAAATACATAATTATTTTAAGAATTATAGATACAGAATTCCTTTTGTCACGCTTGTCGTAAGGAGAGGACCAAAATGCAGCAGGGAAGTGTATACTCATCTTCTTTATTACGGACAAAGGAAAAAAACAAAATAAACACGTATACAAAAACACAAAACGAACTAGACAGTCTTGTCAGGCACACACAGCAAAACAAGAAACAATCTCCCACAAACACTAAACCAAACACATACCCATATATAGGACTCTCAATCAGAGGCAACTAGAAAACACCTGCCTCCAATTGAGAGTCCAACCCCAATTAACTAGACATTGATATACAACTAACCAGAAAGAACATAGAAATACTAATACAGAACATAACCCCAAAACCCGGAACTAACTAACCAAACACCCTACTAAATAAACCACCACCCCGAACTACATAAACAAAATACCCTCTGCCACGTCCTGACCAAACTACAATTACAAATAATCCCTAATACTGGTCAGGACGTGACACCTTTATGCAATCGCTATGTCCGATTTTAAAATAGCTTTTTTGGCGAAAGCACATTTTGCAATATTCTGAGTACATAGCCCGGCCATCACGGCTAGCTATTTTGACGTCCGCCAACTTCGGGGTCACCTAAACTCAGAATTACTATTAGAAAAATTGGATTACCTTTGCTGTTCTTCGTCAGAATGCACTCCCAGGACTTCTACTTCAACAACAAATGTTGTTTTGGTTCCAAATAATCCATAGTTATATCCAAATACCTCCGTTTTGTTTGTGCGTTCAGGTCACTATCCGAAGGGTAACGCGCGAGCGCATTTCGTGACAGAAAAATTGAAATATTTCATTACTGTACTTAGAAGCATATCAAACGCTGTTTAAAATCAATTTTTATGCTATTTTTCTCGTATAATAGCGATAATATTCCAACCGGGCAACGTTGTATTCATTCAAAGACTGAAAGAAAAACATGGCGAGTTCTCGTGAACGCGCATCTCCAGTCTCACTGTCCCCAGGCTGACCACTTACAAACTCTGCTGTTGTACTTTGCCCAGAGACAGCAGACACCCCATTCCACTTTCTGGCGGCTTTAGAGAGCCAATGGAAGGCTTAGAAAGTGTCACGTTACAGCACAGATGCTGTAATGTTGATAGAGATGCAACAGAATGACAACAAATTGTCAGACAGGGCACTTCCTGTATGGAATCTTCTCAGGTTTTGGCCTGCCATATGAGTTCTGTTATACTCACAGACACCATTCAAACAGTTTTAGAAACTTTAGAGTGTTTTCTATCCAAATCCACTAATTATATGCATATTCTAGTTTCTGGGCAGGAGTAGTAACCAGATTAAATCGGGTATGTTTTTTATCCGGCCGTGAAAATACTGCCCCCTATCCCAAAGAAGTTAAGCAGGTCAACATTCACAAAGCCGTGGGGCCAGACAGATTACCAGGACGTGTACTCAAAGCATGCATGGACCAACTGGCAAGTGTCTTCACTGACATTTTCAACGTCTCCCTGACCGAGGCTGTAATACCTACATGTTTCAAACAGACCGCCATAGTCCCTGTGCCCAAGAAAGCGAAGGTAACCCGCATAAATGATTACCGCCCCGGCTAGTCATGGCTCACATCAGCACCATCATGCGGGAAACCCTAGACCCACTCCAATTGGCATACCGCCCCAACAGATCCACAGATGATGCAATCTCAATCGCACTCTACACTGCCCTTTTCCACCTGGACAAAAGGAACACCTATGTGAGAATGCTGTTCATTGACTACAGCTCAGCGTTCAACACCATAGTGCCAATAAAGCTCATCACTAAGCTAAGGACTCTGGGACTAAACACCTCCCTCTGCAACTGGATCCAGGACTTCCTGACGGGCCGCCTCCTGGTGGTAAGGGTAGGCAAAAACACATCTGCCACGCTGATCCTCAACACTGGGGTCCCTCAGGGGTGTGTGCTTTGTCCCCTCCTGTACTCCCTGTTCATCCACGACTGCGTGGCCAAGCACGACTCCAACACCATCATTAAGTTTGCTGACGACACAACAGTGGTAGGCCTGATCACAGACAACGATGAGACAGCCTATAGGCAGGAGGTCAGAGACCTGGCAGTGTAGTGCTAGGACAACAACCTCTCCCTCAATATTTCTGTCTGTTATAAAAAAAACTTTTGTGATGAAAAACTCATTCTAAGTGGCTGGGCCTGCCTCCCCAGTGGGTGGGCCTGTACCCTCCAATGGCTGCACTCGTGCCCAGTCATGTGAAATCCATAGATTAGGGCCTAATGATTTGATTTAAATGGACTAATTTCCGTATATGAAATTGTTGCAGGTTGCGTTTATATTTTTATTCAGTATAAAATCCAAAGAGCAACCTTTGACTGAAAATAAATGTCAATTTTTACTGTCTGAGCCCACCTGTTTTCCTTAGTACCTATTAGACTACAATAGCCACAACATTAAAAAAACATGTTTAACTGTACACATTTTTTGAATAAGAGCACATTTGACTTGGAAAGTTTTATATTAATCAGTTACCAAAAAGAGTTAGCTTACATTCATCAGAAATATTCCTAGTTGATATTTCTGCATATGTATTAACAGGTATATATTTCTAAGATGCATTACGATATCCCAATGCTGTTTATTTTTGTATGTAGTGAACTAACTACTTGTACAATTTTAGCAATATCAGAGCTTGTAATATTGGGCTACATTACCTTTTTCACAACCATCCATTTCATAAATGAGAGATATTAGAGATGTGGGAAAAACTTGGTTGTATTTTGTTCTACCTTGGGTATGGGTATCTAAAAAATGAAAGCCCTTTTTCAGTATTGGCCACTAGCCTAATCTCACTCCCCATCTGCCTTCTTCCTTCCCTCCCTCAACAGGCCTGTTGGGTCACCCTAGGTCTGACGAGAGAGAAGAGAAAAGATGAAGCGAAGAATGAAGAAAGATGGCTTAAGGAAGAGAGAGAGAGAGGGAGAGAGGGAGAAGGGGTAAAGGTCAGCTTGAGGTATTCCCCAGGTCATTGCAGTAAATGAGAATGTATTCTCAGTTGACTTACCTGGTAAAATAAAGGTAAAATAAATAAATAAATAAATAAAAAGGTCAAGAAAATTTGTAGCAGATGAAACATGACATCTACATGCACACAAGCCACGCAAACACACAAATTACCCTGGTGCCTGGCAAATTTGGAGGAAATCAAATTAGCCCATCGATCCTATTACCCCCTACCCCCTCTACACCTACCCCCTCTACACCAGTGATGCATCGTTCCAACCAACATTTTAAGAATGTGCCTGCACCCTTATTAACTTGCAAATGTGGTAGGTTGAACTGGATGCTTACAAAGTGCAGGTTGAGGAGCTGTTTTTTAATATAGGCCTACTACACAGTTGAAGTCGGAGGTTTACATACACTTAGGTTGGAGTCATTAAAACTCATTTTTCAACCACTCCACAAATTTCTTGTTAACAAACTATAGTTTTGGCAAGTCGGTTAGGACATCTACTTTGTACATGACACAAGTAATTTTTCCTAACAATTGTTTACAGACAGATTATTTCACTTATCACAATCAGAAGTTTACATACACTAAGTTGACTGTGCATTTAAACAGCTTGGAAAATTCCAGAAAATAATGTCATGGCTTTAGAAGCTGGAGGAAACAGGTACAAAAGTATCTATATCCACAGTAAAACGAGTCCTATGTCGACAAAACCTGAAAGGTCGCTCAGCAAGGAAGAAGCCACTGCTCCAAAACCGCCATAAAACAGCCAGACTACAGTTTGCAACTGCACATGGGGACAAAGATCGTACTTTTTGGAGAAATGTCCTCTGGTCTGATGAAACAAAAATAGAACTGTTTGGCCATAATGACCATCGTTATGTTTGGAGGAAAAATGGGGAGGCTTGCAAGCCGAAGGACACCATCCCAACCGTGAAGCACGGGAGTGGCAGCATCATGTTGTGGGGGTGCTTTTCTGCAGGAGGGACTGGTGCACTTCACAAAAGAGATGGCATCATGAAGAGGAAAATGAAAAACACAAAAAGAAAGATGCCCAGGGTCTCTGCTCATCTGCGTGAACGTGCCTTAGGCATGCTGCAAGGAGGCATGAGGACTGCAGATGTGGCCAGGGCAATAAATTGCAATGTCCGTACTGTGAGACGCCTAAGACAGCGCTACAGGGAGACAGGACGGACAGCTGATCGCCCTCGCAGGGGCAGACCAAGTGTATCAACACCTGTACAGGACCGGTACATCCGAACATCACACCTGCGGGACAGAATGGCAACAACAACTGCCCAAGTTACACCAGGAATGCACAATCCATCCATCAGTGCTCAGACAGTCCGCAATAGGCTGAGAGAGGCTAGACTGAGGGCTTGTAGAACTGTTGTAAGGCAGGTCCTTACCAGACATCACCGGCAACAACGTCGCCTATGGGCACAAACCCACCATTGCTGGACCAGACAGGACTGGATAAAAGTGCTCTTCACTGACGAGCCGCTGTTTTGTCTAACCGGGGATGATGGTCGTATTCACGTTTATCGTCGAAGGAATGAGCGTTATACCGAGTCCTGTACTCTGGAGCGGGGTTCAATTTGGAGGTGGAGGGTCCGTCACGGTCTGGGGCGGTGTGTCACAGCATCATCGGACTGAGCTTGTTGTCATCGCAGGCAATCTCAACTCTGTGCGTTACAGGGAAGACATCCTCCTCCCTCATGTGGTACCCTTCCTGCAGGCTCATCCTGACATGACCCTCCAGCATGACAATGCCACCAGCCATACTGCTCGTTCTGTGAGTGATTTCCTGCAAGACAGGAATGTGACTGTTCTGACATTGCCAGCAAAGAGCCCGGATCTCAATCCCATTGAGCATATCTTGGACCTGTTGCATCGGAGGGTGAGGGCTAGGGCCATTCCCCCCAGAAATGTCTGGGAACTTGCAGGTGCCTTGGTGGAAGAGTGGGGTAACATCTCACAGAAAGAACTGGCAAATCTGGTGCAGTACATGAGGAGGAGATGCATTGCAGTACTTAATGCAGCTGGTGGCTACACCAGATACTGACTGTTACTTTTGATTTTGACCCCCCCTTTGTTCAGGGACACATTATTCCATTTCTGTTAGTCACATGTCTGTGGAACTTGTTCAGCTTATGTCTCAGTTGTTGAATCTTATGTTCATACAAATATTTACACATGTTAAGTTTGCTGAAAATAAACGCAGTTGACAGTGAGAGGACATTTATTTTTTTGCTGAGTTTAGAAATCTAATCTTAGTCTAATTTCAAAACACACACACAAACACTTCTATATCAGATCGTTATAAAGGACTAATGGAGATTTACTCAAACCATAACATCTGAATGATCCCAACACATCTGCTGCTACAGTAGTTACGTGTGTGTGTGTGTGGTTATGAGAGTTTAAGACCCTGATTCATTCGTATGGATGGTTTATTATCAAAGAGCATGACTGGTTTATAATAATAATACAAAACCTCCTATTAGTCATCTGCAGAGAGAGAGAATAGAGAGAGAGAGAGAGAGACATGGAGATGCATAGAATGCGTGTGTGTGTGTGTGTGTGTGTGTGTGTGTGCGCATTTAGGGGCGATGACATGATGAGGGGGCGATGACGTGATGAGATTCCCCATGTCCCAGGAGATATGGAAGAGCGGAGGTTTAGGATGCTGTGTGTCCTCCATGAAGACAGAGCTGTTTGTAAAAGCTGAGATAAATCCTGACACTCTGGCTCATGGGTCTGATGCTGTCATCAGGGGAACTTTTCCACTAATTAATACCTAATGATTTTCTTCATAACTTTTTCACTGAGATATAAACTGAGTGTACAAAACATTAGGAACACTTTTACCTAATATTGAGTTGCATCCCGTTTTGCCCCTTTAGAACAGCCGCAATTCGTCAGGGGCATGAACTCTACAGGGACACTGGCCCATGTTGACTCCAATGCTTCCCACAGTTGTGTCAAGTTGGCTGGATGTACTTGGGTGGAAGGTCCATTCTTGATACACATGAGAAATTGTTGAGCGTGAAAAACCTAGCATTATTGCATTACTTGACATACTTACCTACTACCATACCCCGTTCAAATGCACTTAAATATTTTGTCTTGCCAATTCACCTTCTGAATGGCACACGTACATGATCCATCTCTCAAAGTAAAAAAACATATTCTTTAACCTGTGTCCTCCCCTTCACCTACACTGATTGAAGTGGATTTAACAGCTGACAATAATAGGGGATCATAGCTTTCACCTGGATGCACATGGTCAGTCTATGTCATGGAAAGAGCAGCTGTTCCTAATGTTTTGTACACTCAGTGTACCTTGACTACGGTACTCAATGTGTTGTTAAACAGTGAGTGAGTGTAGTAGAGGAATAAAGTGGGAGGAGAGCGCTGAGATGAGGGGGAGAGAGAGATCCATAGTGTGTTTCTACTAAGAGGCATCTGTGCTGTAGCTGAGTGAACAACCCCAGTCCCTCCGTCCCGCTGTCTGGACCTTGTCAACGAACGACAACACCGTTACTATTATTGGGATATCAATAATCGTTTATATCGTGAACAGCCTTTGCAGGAACTATGTGGATTTACAACATTATTTTTACTCTCTTAATCGTCCGTTATTCAGGTAAGTTTGGGAGACAGTCGCCAGGGCATTTCAGACTTTCTAGTTGTAGGCTAATTGAGATTCAGCAGTTTGTTGTTTAACTTTTCTCCCCTCCCTCTCCTCACCTGGCACGTTGCAAAATCTTATTTTACGTGGGTAGGCCCTGCTAGCCTAATGTAGAATGGTGGATGTGTTGTTTTGTTGAAAATCACATCATAATAACCTGTTTAAATCCGTTACCGTTCAAGTTAGCTTGGCAAGTTTAAACTGTAAATTTTTTTTATAACATTCCGCACAGCTTTCTGTGAGGAATATAGAAACTTTGGAGCCCATCTCTAGACGTTCTGTGATGGTTCTACAGAAAACTTGCGTAACATGATTTTTTAAAGCTAATTAAGAGGAGCACCTGTACGTTTTATGTAAAACGATGTATATGGAGCTGAAGCGCCAGACGTAACTCTCTCCGCTCTCATGTCGATATTCCGCTTGATGTGTTGGTGGAAATAGGCTAAATTCATACAGGTTTCACTCAGAGTAAACAGTCATTCTAAAGCTTCTAGACGAGTCTGACGTGAACTCGCTGATCCCAGCCAGCTTTCACTATTTAGAAAGAAAGTAATGGTTGCTATAGGCTATTGATACTACTTGTATAGGTATTCTTCCATATTGTGGCTCTTATTACACTTTTTTCTCTGTTACATTTATTGAGGAGGAGAATACATTAAGACTAAACAGAGATATAGCCTGACTGTCTGCTACTGGGCTGTTTACGTGTGAGTCAACACTGCATTGTGGGGGGGAGAAGAGAAAGGGTAGGGGGGTAGGTGAGTGTGTCCCAGCTGAAACGGAGGAGAGGAGAAGAGAGTTATCAGTCTGTCAGTGAGTATGTCAGTAAGGGGACAAGGAGTGATGAGTGTGCATCCCATTAAGAGATTCATATTAATGGGGTTAAAACCATGATAATTTAAACATCATGATGCTGCTGGGTTTGTCTCAGTCCTGATGGGAAAATCAATACAGCCTCACTGGCCAGGGGCTGGACACTGCATTCAACACCTTAATTTCATACTGTGTGTATGTTAGAGTGCAGGAGGAATGCATTACAGGACTACCAGAGGAGTGATGGCGTGAGATTGGTCCAACTGCCAGACTCTGCCCTCCATACCAAAAGCAGGAAGTTGAGCATTGTGAAGTGTGCCCGTGGTTGCAGCCGCGACAAGATACTGCTCTTCACCTGCAGGTAGGTGTGGTGCATCTGTGACCAACTCCTGGGTATAGCAACAATTTCTGTGCCTGCAGCTTCACATGCTGTGTGTCTGTGACCATGTTTTCATGCAAACCACTATCCCGTAATTATTCGGGATACTGAAGTATTCTGTTTTTGAGTTGATGCAAATAAACCTATCCCGTTTACAATAACCCAAAATAGTTTGTATCTCGGTTATGAGAAACCTGGACAAATGCCTGGGATAGGCTGATCTAAGATGGGATAGTGTGGGATGTAAAACATCTTATCCTGTTTACTGTTGTTTTAGTTTCACATATCATGTGTGTTGTGTGATGATGTTTTATCTGATTGTCAAACCACTTCAAAAAGTATGCTACCTGCACAGTTTTATCCCTCATAATAATTCCATAATAATTTAGCCTACTATAATTAATTTACTACTAGCAACTTTCACCCCTAATTTAGACACGTTTCTACTTATAATTTACAACATTTGGTAGGCCATATTATAATTTCCGACATTTGGTAGGTAATTTGTTTGTCAAATATAGTCTGAAACATGGAACTTCTCTTCAGTCATAACTTGTTGCCCCAGAAGACTAAATAAAGTAGTGCTCACCGGTAACAGTGGCGGTAGGTACCGTTTAAGATGAGGGAGGACGATCATTTTTTTTATGAGCATGGCCTTATTTCTATTACATGATATTGGATGACTGTCATTCATATTCCATTCACCCAGCTCAATGTAACATCAATAGGTTTCGGCTACTGCACGGTACTAACATTTTCCCTATACCCATCATGAGGTTGCTACAACCTAGCCTATGAATGAAAGTTTACAATGTAGGTGCACAGGTCAAGAGAAAATTAGTAATCAAGGTGACAGACATTGACACATTAAATACCGCCTAGCACAATCTTGCCTGCATCTAGCTGATCTAGTGTGTAATCATTTGTCCAAAAGTTGCAAACGAGAGTTTCTATTGGACAGATTCAGGTATGTTTATGCCTGTTTCATTCAGTTTGCTTCCATTTAAGAAATGTTTTTCGCCAGACTTTGCAGTATGAATACACCCCTGATCACTCGCAATCACAGTTCTTTTTTCATCGTCAGTGACTGGGGAACTGGTCAGAATTGAAGGAATGATGGATGGCGCTAAATACATTTAAATGGATTGGAATGGCCTAGTCAAAGCCCAGACCTCAATCCAATTGAGAATCTGTGGTATGACTTAAAGATTGCTGTACACCAGCGGAACCCATCCAACTTGAAGGAGCTTGAACAGATTTGCCTTGAAGAAAGGGCACAAATCCCAGTGGCTAGATGTGCCAAGCTTATAGAGACATACCCCAAGAGACTTGCAGCTGTAATTGCTGCAAAGGGTGGCTCTACAAAGTATTCTTTGGGGGGGTGAATAGTTATGAATGCTCAAGTTAAGTTTTTGTTGTCTTATTTCTTGTTTATTTAACAATAAAACATATATGGAATCTTCAAAGTAGTAAGCATGTTGTGTAAATCAAATGATGCAAACCCCCCAAAAAATCTATTTTAATTCCAGGTTGTAAGGAAAGAAAATAGGAAAATAATACAAAATGAATACAAAAGAACGTTTTTTTTTCTTCTTTGTATTGTCTTTTACCAGATCTGTGTTATATTATCCTACATTCCTTTCACATTTCCACAATATTCAAAGTGTTTCCTTTCAAATGGTACCATGAATATGCATATCCTGGGCTGCAGGCAGTTAGATTTGGGTATGTCATTTTAGGCGATAACTGAAAAAAAGGGGCGGATCCTTATGAGGTTAATGTTTCACTGTTTTTTTTTAAATGAAAATCACTTCCCCTTCCTCCTCTGAAGAGCCTCCACTGACCAGTAAAGTTGTGTGTTTCATTTAGGGACCGGGGAGAAAACGTAATAACTGCAAAACAATGGAAAGATTGGTCCTGTGCGAAATGTCCAAATGCCATCCGTTTTAAGGAAATTAAAAGCTGAGAAAACGACGACTTCAGTTAGTCTTGGATGCATATTGTATGTGGTTGAAATACTTTTTGCTTGGAAAACAATTTCAAAGAAAGCACATTACATGCGCATTCACATTTTGTCTATAGAGATGCTGAAAAATATATATTTCTCCACTCCTGTTCCTGAGACAAAATTAACATATGTTGTATAATTTCACTCCAGGAAATGCATAGCCTAATTCTGCAGGAGTTAATATTATATTAGGCTACATGTGAGAGGTTATAGGCCTACAGTCAGTGTCCAGATTTCAGTTACTATTCCATTTAACCCATATGAACTTAAATGAGGAATATTCTGTTTATTCATGGACAGGAATACTCATGAGTGGGATATCAAAGGTGCAAACGGCTTATCCAAAATAAGACCTTAAGTGGGATATGAGCTACTATCCGGAACACTGTCCGTATGTAAATATGGTCTATGACAACTGTCGAGTTGCTTTCCACCTGTAGTTAGATATTGTCGCTGTCAAGTTTTTAATTCATTAAATGCAGTAACTCCATTCATTTCATGACTCTAGATCTAAGAAAATGTATTCAAAATAGCTTCTGAATTTTCATAATTCTATTTTCAATAATGGGAAAATCTGGTACTTTTTTAAATTTCCTGGAAAGTTTATGTTTTGGAGAAAATACGTTTTCATCAGACAGCGACAATATACTGTATTTGTTGTCCAAGCCAGTATGACACCATCCCCTGGCCTTCTTTGGCAGCAGCCCAAACTCTATATAGGTAACATGTGAGGGTTGGAGCCAATTCCATTTCAATTCCAGTCAATTCAGGAAGTACACTGAAATTCAAATTCTCTTGAATGCTTTTCAATGAGGAACATTTGGAATTGGAATTTGGTTTTCTTTTGATTGGCTCCTAAATGGAATTGTTCCCAACCCTGCTTACTGTAATACCCTACCACACTGTAATGACAGGTTTGGTTTCCCTTAGTGTCTTTCAGCAGCAAAATGAGTCTGGTATGCATGTCTAGGTTTCCCATGACAGACTCAGTCCTCTCTGCAGTCTCCTTTCAGCAGTAGCAGGCTTGGGGTAAATCCTATTTCAATTCAGGACACGTACTGTATTATCTGCATGTTAATTATAAGTCGCTTTGGATAAACATGCCTGCTAAATGGTTATATTACATAAATCAATCAATATTTCCCTCCATCCCTTCCTTCTCTCTTTCTCTCTCTCCATCTAGAGCGTTCTTGTATGATCAGAAAAACAGGAAATGCCAGTGGTTGTCGTTTGACAGGAACTCACCAGGAGTCCAAAGCCAACACGACTTCAACTACCAACTCTACCAGAAGAAAGGTATTGTACACTATCTCCCTGTCTCTCTCTCTTTCTGTCCTCCAGCCCTCTCCCCCCTTCTCTCTCTCTCCGGCAGTAGAAAGGCACTGCTTACAAGTGTCTAAAGTTTCTCTTTCTCCTTGTTCTCATCAGAGTTTGGTACCTGGGTTAGTAATGTTATGTATGTGTAGAGTCAAATGGAACAGTATGGGGGATGTGAGACCCGTCCTAACATGCTCTGTCAGATGAGAAACACAGAAATGTTCTTACAAACACAGTCCTTTTTTTGTTGGCTGTCCTCTTTCTCTCTCTCTCTCTCTTTCTCTCTCTCGTGCTCTTTCTCTCTCTCGTGCTCTTTCTAGCCTATGTGCAGGAGTGCATAGTGGGGACAGGCGTGAACTACAGAGGGAGGAGGTCTGTAACGGCCAGTGGAATCAGGTGCCAAGCCTGGGCCTCTCCTTTCCCTCATGAACACAAGTAAGCTAGAACCTGTGTTTGTGCATGTGTTGTGTGTGTGCGCCTGTGTGCATGTGTCTAGAGTGATACATTAGCTGGTGATTAGTCTTAAGGGGCCAGTCATTCATCAGTACTAGTCCTCTCTGACCTCACTCTAACACTTTACACAGTCAGGGATCACTTCCTGTTGTAGTCTCACTGTTTATGTTGGGTGTGTGTTCAGGAGAGTTTATACTGTAGTAAAACCTGTTAATTAAGTGATAAAAACCTGAGAGAGAGAGCACAGGGAGAGAGATGGGGAGAGAGAACACACGGATACAGGGAGAGAGATGGGGAGAGAGAACACAGGGATACAGGGAGAGAGAGGACACAGGGAGAGAGAGAGGACACAGGGAGAGAGAGAGGACACAGGGAGAGAGAGAGAGGACACAGGGTGAGAGAGAGAGGACACAGGGTGAGAGAGAGAGGACACAGGGTGAGAGAGAGAGAGGACACAGGGTGTGAGAGAGAGAGGACACAGGGTGTGAGAGAGAGAGGACACAGGGTGTGAGAGAGAGAGGACACAGGGTGTGAGAGAGAGAGGACACAGGGTGTGAGAGAGAGAGGACACAGGGTGTGAGAGAGAGGACACAGGGTGTGAGAGAGAGGACACAGGGTGTGAGAGAGAGGACACAGGGTGTGAGAGAGAGGACTCAGGGTGTGTGAGAGAGGACTCAGGGTGAGAGACAGCTCGTGACAGAAGTTCATTAGTAACACAACCATCCACCTCCTCCTCGTTCTTCCTCTCGTTCTCCTCTTACCTCGCCCTTCTCCTCTTTTCTCCTGACGTTTTTACCTTTCTTCCCTGTGCAATCAAATGTTATTTGTCACATGCGCCAAATACAACACCTTACAGTGAAATGCTTACTTACAAGCCCTTAACAAACAATGCAGTTTTAAGAAAAAAATAAGTGTTAAGAAAGCATTTACTAAATAAACGGAAGTAAACAATAAATCAATAAAAGTGAAAAAAATTGAAAAATAACTAATATTTCAAATGAAATTCTAATGAACTTACTTATGAATGGCGCCAGACGGGATGACTGCCGTTTTATGGGCTCCTAACCAGCTGTGCTTTTTTGTTCGTTTTTTCACATTGTTTGTAACGTATTATGTACATAAGAGACGGTAGCAGCAACTTTATGAGCGAAAAGAGCTTCTGGACATCAGAACAGCGATTACTTACCTCGAACTGGACAAAGCTCTCCCTCGCCCTCCATTTGGAAAATCTGACCATAACTCTATCCACCTGCTTACAAGCATATATATATATATATATATATATATATATACACTGCTCAAAAAAATAAAGGGAACACTTAAACAACACAATGTAACTCCAAGTCAATCACACTTCTGTGAAATCAAACTGTGCACTTAGGAAGCAACACTGATTGACAATACATTTCACATGCTGTTGTGCAAATGGAATAGACAACAGGTGGAAATTATAGGCAATTAGCAAGACACCCCCAATAAAGGAGTGGTTCTGCAGGTGGGGACCACAGACCACTTCTCAGTTCCTATGCTTCCTGGCTGATGTTTTGGTCACTTTTGAATGCTGGCGGTGCTTTCACTCTAGTGGTAGCATGAGACGGAGTCTACAACCCACACAAGTGGCTCAGGTAGTGCAGCTCATCCAGGATGGCACATCAATGTGAGCTGTGGCAAGAAGGTTTGCTGTGTCTGTCAGCGTAGTGTCCAGAGCATGGAGGTGCTACCAGGAGACAGGCCAGTACATCAGGAGACGTGGAGGAGGCCGTAGTAGGGCAACAACCCAGCAGCAGGACCGCTACCTCCGCCTTTGTGCAAGGAGGAGCAGGAGAAGCACTGCCAGAGCCCTGCAAAATGACCTCCAGCAGGCCACAAATGTGCATGTGTCTGCTCAAACGGTCAGAAACAGACTCCATGAGGGTGGTATGAGGGCCCGACGTCCACAGGTGGGGGTTTTGCTTACAGCCCAACACCGTGCAGGACGTTTGGCATTTGCCAGAGAACACCAAGATTGGCAAATTCGCCACTGGCGCCCTGTGCTCTTCACAGATGAAAGCAGGTTCACACAGAGCACATGTGACAGACGTGACAGAGTCTGGAGACGCCATGGAGAACGTTCTGCTGCCTGCAACATCCTCCAGCATGACCGGTTTGGCGGTGGGTCAGTCATGGTGTGGGGTGGCATTTCTTTGGGGGGCCGCACAGCCCTCCATGTGCTCGCCAGAGGTAGCCTGACTGCCATTAGGTACCGAGATGAGATCCTCAGACCCCTTGTGAGACCATATGCTGGTGCGGTTGGCCCTGGGTTCCTCCTAATGCAAGACAATGCTAGACCTCATGTGGCTGGAGTGTGTCAGCAGTTCCTGCAAGAGGAAGGCATTGATGCTATGGACTGGCCCGCCCGTTCCCCAGACCTGAATCCAATTGAGCACATCTGGGACATCATGTCTCGCTCCATCCACCAACGCCACGTTGCACCACAGACTGTCCAGGAGTTGGCGGATGCTTTAGTCCAGGTCTGGGAGGAGATCCCTCAGGAGACCATCCGCCACCTCGTCAGGAGCATGCCCAGGCGTTGTAGGGAGGTCATACAGGCACGTGGAGGCCACACACACTACTGAGCCTCATTTTGACTTGTTTTAAGGACATTACATCAAAGTTGGATCAGCCTGTAGTGTGGTTTTCCACTTTAATTTTGAGTGTGACTCCAAATCCAGACCTCCATGGGTTGATAAATTGGATTTCCATTGATTATTTTTGTGTGATTTTGTTGTCAGCACATTCAACTATGTAAAGAAAAAAGTATTTCATAAGATTATTTAATTCATTCAGATCTAGGATGTGTTATTTTAGTGTTCCCTTTATTTTTTTGAGCAGTATATATACATACACACACATACATATAAAAAAATGGTATTTGTCACATGCGTCGAATACAGTGAAATGCTTACTTACAAGCCCTTAACCAACAATGCAGTTTTAATAAAATACCTAAAAAAAAGTAAGAGATAAGAATAACAAATGATTAAAGAGCAGCAGTAAATAACAATAGTGGGGCTATATACAGGGGGTACCGGTACAGAGTCAATGTGCGGGGGCACCGGTGTCGAGGTAATTGAGGTAATATGTACATGTAGGTAGAGTTATAAGTGACTATGCATAGATAATAACAGAGAGTAGCAGCAGCGTTCCAGCTATGACTTGGGTGACTGGAGTCTTTGACAATTTTTAGGGCCTTCCTCTGACACCGCATGGTATAGAGGTCCTGTATGGCAGGACGCTTGGCCCCGGTGATGTACTGGGCTGTACACAGTTACTCTTGTACTCTGTAGTGCCTTGCGGTCGGAGGCCGAGCAGTTGCCATACCAGGCAGTGATGCAACCTGTCAGGATGCTCTCAATGGTGCAGCTGTAAAACCTTTTGAGGATCTGAGGACCCATGCCAAATCTTTTCAGTCTGCTGAGGGGGAATAGGTTTTGTCGTGCCCTCTTCACGACTGTCTTGGCGTACTTGGACCATGTTAGTTTGTTGGTGATATGGACGCCAAGGAACTTGACGTTCTCAACCTGCTCCACTAAAGCCCCGTCGATGAGAATGGGGGCATGCTCAGTCATCCTTTTCCTGTAGTCCACAATCTTCTCCTTTGTCTTGATCACGTTGAGGGAGAGGTTGTTGTCCTGGCACCACACCACAGGTTGCATCATCTGTGGATCTGTTGGTGCGGTATGCAAATTGGAGTGGGTCTAGGGTTTCTGGGATAATGGTGTTGATGTGAGCCATGACCAGCTTTTCAAAGCATTTCATGGCTACAGATGTGAGTGCTACAGGTCGGTAGTCATTTAGTCAGGTTACCTTAGTGTTCTTGGGCACAGGGACTATGGTGGTCTGCTTAAAACATGTTGGTATTACAGACTCAGACAGGGAGAGGTTGAAAATGTCAATAAAGACACTTGCCAGTTGGTCAGCGTATGCTCTGAGTACACGTCCTGGTAATCCGTCTGGCCTTGTGAATGTTGACCTGTTTAAAGGTCTTACTCACATCAGCCGCGGAGAGCGTGATCACACAGTCGTCCAGAACAGATGATGCTTTCATGCATGTTTCAGTGTTTATTGTCTCAAAACGAGCATAGAAGTTATTTAGCTCGTCTGGTAGGCTCGTGTCACTGGGCAGCTCTCGGCTGTACTTCCCTTTGTAGTCTGTAATACTTTACAGGCCCTGCCACATCTGACGAGCGTCCTAGCCGGTGTAGTACGATTCGATCTTAGTCCTGTATTGATGCTTTGCCTGTTTGATGGTTCATCGGACGACATAGCGGGATTTCTTAGAAGCTTCCGGGATCGAGTCCTGCTTCTTGAAAGCAGCAGCTCTAGCCTTTAGCTGGGTGCGGATGTTGCTTGTAGTCCTTGGCTTCTGGTTGGGATATGCCAGTGACTGATGTGGTGTACTCCTCAATGCCATCGGAAGAGTCCCGGAACATATTCCATTTTGTGCTAGCAAAACAGTCCTGTAGTTTAGCATCTGCTTCATCTGATCACTTTTTTATAGACTGAGTCACTGGTGCCTCCTGCTTGAAATTTGCTTGTAATCTGGAATCAGGAGGATAGAACTATGGTCAGATTTGCCAAATGTAGGGCACGGGAGAGCTTCGTATGCGTCTCTGTGTGTGGAGTAAAGGTGGTCTAGAATTGTTTTCCTTCTGGTTGTTAATTTAATATGCTGATAGAAATTAGGTAAAACTGAATTATGTTTCCCGGCATTAAAGTCCCCAGCCACTAGGAGCGCCGCCTCTGGATGAGCGTTTTCCTGTTTGCTTATGGCAGTATACAGCTCATTGAGTGCGGTTTTAGTGGCAGCATCAGCCTGTGGTGGTATGTAGACAGCTACGAAAATACAGATGAAAACTTTCTTGGTAGATAGTGTTGTCTACAGCTTATCATGAGTTACTCTACCTCAGGCAAGGAAAACCTCGAGACTTCCGTAGATATCGTGCACCAGCTGTTGTTTACATAAATGCATAGGACCCGCGCCGTGTCTTACCAGAGGCTGCTGTTTTGTCCTGCCGATAGTATATAACCCGCCAGCTGTATGTTCTTAATGTCGTTGTTCAACCACGACTCGGTGAAGTATAAGATATTACAGTTTTTAATGTCTCGTTGGTAGGATAAACGTACTTTGAGTATGTCCCATTTATTTTCCAGTGATTGAACGTTAACTAGCAGGATGGAAGGCATGAGCACATTAATCACTCGTCGCCTGATCCTCACAACGCACCCTGATTTCCTTCTCCAGCGAATAACAGGGATCTGGGCCTGGTTGTGTGTCTGTATTATATCCCTCCCGTCTGACTCATTGAAGAAGAACTCTTTGTCCAGTTTGAGGTGAGCAATCGCAGTTCTGATGTCCAGAAGCTCTTTTTGGTCATAAGAGACGGTAGCAGCAACATTATGTACACAACAAGTTACGAACAATGTGAAAAAACAAACGAAATAGCCTGGTTGGTTAAGAGCCGATAAGATGGCAACCTTCCCCTCCGGCACCATCACAAGGAAGTACCAATGACTCGCTCAATATGGAAGTGGCCCGATGACGAGGATGCTATGCTACAGGACTGTTTTGCTAGCACAGACTGGAATATGTTCCGTGATTCATCCGATGGCATTGAGGAGTACACCACCACAGTCACCGGCTTCGTCAATTAATGCATTGAGGACTTTGTCCCCAAATTGACCGTACTTACATATCCCAACCAGAAACCATGGATTACAGGCAACATCCGCACCTAGCTAAAGGCTAGAGCTGCCACTTTCAAGGAGCGGGACACTAATCTGGACACTTCTAAGAAATCCCGCTATGCCCTCAGATGAACCATCAAACAGGAAAAGCGTAAATACAGGACTAAGATTAAATCCTACTACACCGGCTCTGACGCTCGTAGGATGTGTCAGAGTTCTGTTAAGGCTTGGTATGTCAAGCAATAACAGCTAAATTGTGTGCATGTGTGCTTTATCAGTGAGTTTACACTGGGGCACCCACACATTACCATATGTTGCATTATGTTGCCTAGCTCTGTGCCTTCCAAATTGTTTCAGCTGTGACCCATATAAATCCTTCCAATTGATCATGTGAGTCAGCAAACAAAACCACAATTGAATTGTTCCTCAGTCAATACGTAGATGTGTATGACTCAAGGTTATTTAGTAACACATGGCCTGTTCTACGCTCCACCTCGGAGATTTCCCTTCTGCCTTTCAACTCTGCACCAGATAGAATGAGAATATGTTTGTGATTGAGTGAAATATTGATGAACACTGAAGTTCTTCTCTCCCTCCAGTTTCCTACCGAGGAGGAACAGGAAGAAGGAACTGACAAACAACTACTGCCGTAACCCTGACAACGCTATTTCAGGACCATGGTGCTTCACTACAGACCCCAATGTCAGACACCAGGACTGTGGAGTACCTGAGTGCTTACAAGGTAGGACGCGCGCGCACACACACACACACACACACACACACACACACACACACATTGACCACTGCCAACAACTAGTGGCTCTAACATGGTGGATTCTCTCCCTCAATGCCCCTCATTGGTCTCCACTTAACTGTGGCAAACTGCAGCCAAGTGGAATATCAGGTGCGTTCTCAGTAATGTAGTAATTATCCAACTGTTTGTGATGGTATTGACCTGAATTGCTGCATGCAGAAGTGTGACTCAGTTTATGTTGTCGATTCTCATTTCATCCTTCTCTGGCTTTGTTAACTATTTCAACCCAAAGGGACTCCGTCTGCTTTTTTGCTTTTCAGTCTATACATAACCCCTGTTCCTAGTGGGGATTCTTACTCTAGTAGGTCAGTTAAATGGCTTTAACTTTAGGCATGGAGCAGTGTTCGCACCACAGGCCATGTTCTTTTACAGTGCACCATTTAACTGTACTGTGATCCCTTCTCCCTGTGGCACTGGATCATGGCCTGTGGTATCTAGAACTGGATGACGCAAACTGTCACAGGAGAATCACTGTTTCTCAGATAGTGTCTAGAGGATAAATGTCCTCTGTGGATAATACAATGTATCTAGTTAATAAACAGCTGACAGTGATGTGATAAGATGTGTATGAAATACACAGTACTACCAGAGATGTGTGTGGGAGGGAGGAATCCACAAGGTTGTTATAAGAGTCAGAGGAAATCTAATGGGTCTGTGTTGTAATGGGAATGTGTGTTTTGGTCCAAAGAAAAATGACTGGAAAGGTTGATTTGAAAGAAAGTTTCCAGTAATGAGGAACACTGGGACATCACACACACACACACACACACACACACACACATAATGGGAATAGTAGACTCATAAACATCTGTTTCTAATCTGCTCTGCTCTGCTGTTTACACTGCTCCACACACACACACATACACACTGAATGTTGACTCATTGGACTTAAGGGGAGACGTTTTACATGAACGTTTAAATAGATGGGACAATTATACAGAAACTATTTTGGTATTACATGTAGTATCTGCATAAATAATGTCCATGGCATGTGTGTGTGTGTGTGTGTGTCCAGTGGAGTGTGTGAGCTGTAATGGGGAAAGCTACAGAGGTCCCATGGATCACACCGAGACGGGACGGGAGTGTCAACGCTGGGACCTAGAGGAACCACACAAACACCACCTCCACCCCAAGAGGTAACACACACACACGTATACACGCGCACACACACACACACACTCAGTATGAGGTTGAATATTAATTACAGAAACACAAGGATGACTAAAGACGTGTTAACGAGTCTAACACTAATCCACACCACCTGCGGCTGGGGCAGGATGCACACACACCCTTCAACGCTGTGATGAAGAGGTTCTCAGTACCTCTGAGGCTCTGTTAGTATGCCTGGAGGAGGAATGAGATGCAAAACAACTGCAGTGGACCAGTATACTCTGCCCATGGAGGCCCTATGGCCAACACACACATACTTATAGATACACACACACACACAGAAACGTATAAATGCACGCTTAAACTGATGGAGAAGCACGCACACACACCGACATTCCCAGTTTGCTCACTGCTCGTATTTTTGAAGTCGGACGTTTACATACACCTTAGCCAAATACATTTAAACTCAGTTTTTCACAATTCCTGACATTTAATCCTAGTAAAAATCCCCTGTTTTAGGTCAGTTAGGATCACCACTTTATTTTAAGAATGTGAAATGTCAGAATAATAGTAGAGAGAATGATTTATTTCAGCTTTTATTTTTTTCATCACATTCCCAGTGGGTCAGAAGTTTACATACACTCAATTAGTATTTGGTAGCATTGCCTTTAAATTGCTTAACTTGGGTTAAACGTTTCGGGTAGCCTTCCACAAGCTTCCCACAATAAGTTGGGTAAATTTTGGCCCATTCCTCCTGACAGAGCTGGTGTAACTAAGTCAGGTTTGTAGGCCTCCTTGCTCGCACACACACTTTTTCAGTTCTGACCACAAATTGTCTATATGATTGAGGTCAGGGCTTTGTGATGGCCGCTCCAATACCTTGACTTTGTTGTCCTTGAGCCATTTTGCCACAACTTTGGAAGTATGCTTGGGGTCATTGTCCATTTGGAAGACCCATTTGTGACCAAGCTTTAACTTCCTGACTGATGTCTTGAGATGTTGCTTCAATATATCCACATAATTTTCCTCCTCATGATGCCATCTCTTTTGTGAAGTGCACCAGTCCCTCCTGCAGCAAAGCACACCCACAACATGATGCTGCCACCACCGTGCTTCATGGTTGGGATGGTGTCCTTCGGCTTGCAAGCCTCCCCCTTTTTCCTCCAAACCTAACGATGGTCATCATGACCAAACAGTTATATTTTTGTTTCATCAGACCAGAGAACATTTCTCCAAAAAGTATGATCTTTGACCCTATGTGCAGTTGCAAACCTTAGTCTGGCTTTTTTATGGCGGTTTTGGAGCAGTGGCTTCTTCCTTGCTGAGCGGCCTTTCAGGTTATGACGATAATGGAATTGTTTTAATGTGGATATAGATACTTTTGTACCTGTTTCCTCCAGCATCTTTACAAGGTCCTTTGCTGTTGTTCTGGAATTGATTTGCACTTATCGCACCAAAGTACGTTCATCTCTAGGAGACAGAACGCGTCTCCTTCCTGAGCGGTATGACAGCTGCGTGGTCCCATGGTGTTTATACTTGTGTACTATTGTTTGTACAGATGAACATGGTACCTTCAGGCGTTTGGAAATTGCTCCCAAGGATGAACCAGACTTGTGGAGTTCTACCATTTTTTTTCTGAGGTCTTGGCTGATTTCTTTTGATTTTCCCATGATGTCAAGCAAAGAGGCACTGAGTTTGAAGGTCGGCCTTGAAATACATCCACAGGTACACCTCCAATTGACTCAAATTATGTCAATTAGCCTATCAGAATCTTCCAAGCTGTTTAAAGGTACAGTCAACTTAGTGTATGTACACTTCTGACCCACTGGAATTGTGATCCAGTGAAATAATCTGTCTGTAAACAATTGTTGGAAAAATTTGTTGTCATGCACAAAGTAGATGTCCTAACAGACTTTCCAAAACTATAGTTTGTTAACAAGAAATTTGTGGAGTAGTTGAAAAACAAGTTTTAATGACTCCAACCTAAGTGTATGTAAACTTCTGACTTCAACTGTATGTATCTACATCTTTCCCAATGACTTGTTGAAATCCTTCTCTTCTGTTTGGGATGTAGGTATCCTGATAAAGGCCTAGATGACAACTATTGTAGGAACCCAGATGGACGTCAACGACCGTGGTGTTTCACCCTGGATGCACACACATCCTGGGAGTACTGCAACATCACAGCCTGCCGTGAGTGTGTGTGTGTGTGCATGCGTATGTATGTGTGTGTGGTGTGACTAACTACTCCAAATGTACAGCTTCCTGTACCTGTCATTCCACCCCCTCCTCTCTCTCTGATTGGATAAGGCAGAGGAATGTGGTTTTGAGCAACACACACACACACACTCATTCCCAGTTATGTCATGGTTAATAGACTGTGTTTATTTTAGGCTGTATCACAACCGGTCGTTATTGGGAGTCCCATAGGGCGGCGCACAATTGGCCCAGCATTGTCTGTGTTTGGCCGGTGTAGACTGTCATTGTAAATAAGAATTTGTTCTTAATTGACTTTCCTAGTTAAATAAAGGTTTTAAAAAAGTGAGCCTATAGAAGGTTGACGGAGAACAACACTTTAAAGCTGTGTGAGTGTTGTTTCGTTGTTTGGCTCTTCTCTGCTAGTCATCAGCAGCACTGGAACTGGGACTTTACCAGATAGCATGTTACTGGTTGGACTCTCTCTCTTTGTCTCTGTGGTACAGGCCTTGGAAGTCAACCCAGTCCAGTTTTATGGTCTAACCCTTAAACGTTGTGTTAATGAAACCAAGGCAGAAAGAAAGAGTTGTATTGTTTTGGCCTTTTCTATTCCCTGGTCCTGTCTTTATAATCCTCACCAGTAGCACTCTATTTTTAGACAGATCCACAAAATACTGCAGATTGTGGAGCGACAAAAGCTGCCGTGTATACTTGTGTACAAAATTAATCAGCGTTGTTTCCTTGTTATTTCAGTTTAATCAACTACATGACTGCAATATAATCTATAGACAATATAGGCGTTTTAGTCCAAGTCAGTCTTGTTCTTGCTACTGTGTCTGAGTGGCACAGTGGCCTCAAGGAGAAGCTGGTGTAGTTTAACAGATGGTGCAGGTGATATGGCTATATCTAACCATGGTGCATCTCTCTGTCTGTCTGTCTGTCTGTCTGTCTGTCTGTCTGTCTGTCTGTCTGTCTGTCTGTCTGTCTGTCTGTCTGTCTGTCTGTCTGTCTGTCTGTCTGTCTGTCTGTCTGTCTGTCTGTCTGTCTGTCTGTCTGTCTGTCCTTCTCTGTCTCTCCTTCACTGTCTCTCTGTCTGTCTGTCTCTCCTTCACTGTCTCTCTCTCCTTCACTGTCTCTCTGTCTCTCTCTCCTTCACTGTCTCTCTCTCCTTCACTGTCTCTCTGTCTCTCTCCTTCACTCTCTCTCTCTCCTTCACTGTCTCTCTGTCTCTCCCTCTCAGCCTCAGACAGTGTGGGAGAGGTAGATGTGACTACCAGCTGTTTCCGGGGTCGAGGTGAGGGCTACAGAGGGACAGTAGCAGTAACACCCAGTGGGGTGACCTGTCAACGCTGGGACTCACAGTACCCCCACAACCACACATATATACCCCAGGACTATCGCTGCAAGTGAGTGACCCACACTTGTACGGACACACATCGACAACCCTACACACACTATATTACATGTTGAAGGGCAACTTCACCACTTTTCAATCTCATTTTCAAATATAACGTTAACAAGTTATTCCCAGTGACATCATGATTTTCAAAAACTATGAGATTCGTGGTGACGTGGGGAGCCAGAAAATACCCTCCCTCTGGCTAGAAACTCACTGCAGGTTTTGGAAATCACCGTTTGTCTTACTTTTAATCCTACCCTTTGATATCACAGAGAATTCTTTTTTTAAAACCTTTCTTCCCATCTTTTTGACCACAGGTCGTAGAAACATGCCTCTTTCACATATGTAGACACTGGTTTGGTGCTGGAGATAATGAATAGGAGGTTGAAAAAGGGTGGAGTTGCACTTTAACTTGTTTAGAGAATATATCTTAATTGTGTGTGTGTGTTGCAGAGACCTGAGGGAGAACTACTGTAGGAACCCTGACGGCCTTGACCTCCCATGGTGCTTCACTTCAGACCCTAACGTTCGCAAGGCATTCTGCACCAACATCCCCCGCTGTGACACACAGAATTCTGAACCCCATGGTGAGAGCCTAGCATAATCAAAACCACAGTAGTCCCCTGAGCTAAAGCCTATAGCTCCAGGAACTAATACAGGTCTTCATGTCTCAGACAATGGTAGTGCAATGGACATTTACTGCTTTTGGTTAAACTAACATGTGAAGGGGTGGTGGGTAGCCTAGCGGTTATAGCATTGGGCCAGTAATCAAACGCTCACTGGTTCAAATCCTGTGTGACTAGGTGAGAAAAATCTGCCGATGTGCCCTTGAGTAAGGCACTTAACCATAATTGCACCTGTAAGTTGCTCTGGATGAGAGCGTCTGCTAAATGATGTCAATGTAATAGGCTTCTGGCTCCTAAACATTTTTATTTTGACCATGCAAAATAGATGGATTCCTGATGCAGATATGTTTTCTCTGAATAATAATATACTTGGCATTAGTTCAGTGTTGTCTCTGAAGTATAATCTCCTGAGCAACTTATAAAGTATGTTTCTATAGAAGTATTACTGAAGGACTCTGGGAATCACAGCCCACTGCACATAAATAAACTAGCTCTGACAGCGTTACAACATCGCTCTGTCCCATTGGATAGAGAGTACAAGGAAGCTGTGTCCCATTGGATAGTAAGTGGATCTGGAATACAGATTCTTTAGGGTTGTGTTTTTCCCACACTCAGATGAGAATCTCAGAGTTGGGACAGTTTTGTGACTGGTGTTTTGTGGTCATGTTCTGGTATACTAGTCAGGACACCAGAGATTGTATAGTTTTAATACCATATTTCCCTGGGGTTGGTGTGGTCTGTAGCATTCTGACTTGTATTACAGTAACATAAATATGTTTTCATATTTTATTATCCTGGTATCATACTGTATGTGTGTGTGCGTTCCAGACTGCTACGAGGGCAATGGAGAGAGCTACAGAGGAGAGGTGTCAAGGACCAGGTCAGGTCTTCCCTGTTCCCTCTGGAGAGACCACAGGTAACAAAACCACATGCTACACATCTGCTTGTGTGTTGTGGGGTGGGGCATAGATGGGAGTAGGGCTGTGGTGGTCATGACATTTTGTAAGCTGGTGATTGTTGAGCAAATAACTGCCGGTCTCACGGTAATTGACCGTAAATTAACATAAACACGTTTAGCATAACCTGGCTTCCACGCATTGCCTACAAGCCACTGATGCAGATCTTTGGAAAATCAATATTTTCAAAAGTCTAATAAATCCGTTTAATATAGCCTACACCATCACAATAAATCCATTATTTATTTTGGATTTATTGTGAGAAACGTGATATGAAGAAAATGTAGTTTATTTCAGAAGAACAGGATAGTGCACTATGAGTTGTGCTTACGTTAGGCGCTAATGTAGCTATGCCATATGGCTGTAGGCTACACTAGTTCATTTAACAGACAAGATTTGCTTAGAATGCTGTGGTATTATTTTATAGTATGAAGAATACAATTGAACATGCCGAATGCTGTTCTGCCTGCGGCTATAGAACCCTGACCTGTTCACCAGACGTGCTACCTTGAACTGCTGTTTTCGACTCTTTCTCTACCGCACCTGCTGTCTCTAACTCTAAATGATCGGCTATGAAAAGCCAACTGACATTTACTCCTGAGGTGCTGACCTGTTGCACCCTCTACAACCACTGTGATTATTATTACACAGCCAGAAGAGGACTGGCCACCCCTCAGAGCCTGGTTCCTCTCTAGGTTTCTTCCTAGGTTCCAGCCTTTCTAGGGAGTTTTTTATAGCCACCGTGCTTCAACATCTGCATTGCTTGCTGTTTGGGGTCTTAGGCTGGGTTTCTGTATAGCACTTTGTGACATCGGCTGATATAAAAAGGGCTTTATAAATACATTTGATTCAATTTGATTGAATAAAATAGAAAGGATATTTTCTCAATGATAAAAAAACAGGTCCTCCTGTATGCTTAATTTAGAGTTATTTATGCAACTTTAGTTGTGATACAAACGTTGGGCTATATGTTTTGATTTGTAATACATAAAAAGTTGCATCAAAGGCATGCACTCTTTGTTTCTTGTGCAGGCTGTGCACAATTCATCAGTCTCTCATTCACAATTTGTCAAGCACTTGATAATATTCTCACAAGGCCTCGAATTTCCCGACAGCATCCCACATGTGTGGCTGTAATGCCCCCTAAAAAATGCTATGCCTTTTGCGGCCAAAGTGGCCGTTGTGCCTTTTGGGCTGAATATAATAATTATTATTCCCTTCTACCGGCTGCGTGCTCCGAAGCATCTCTCACATGGCTCTCTCAGATATCTCAATTCTTATTAGCCAATGCCCATCACCTGATTGGGTCCTTCTCACAGGCATCTGAGCTCCGAAGTAGGCTACAAGTGAAGACAGACACATCGGGCAACTGCCTTCTTATAGAATTCCGAAGCGCATATTGGAGATGTTAGAAGACCTGTCCACATTTACTTTTTATCAGCCAACAAGATGAGTTGGTCTAACAAACAGCAAAAGCTCTAGCTTATGTCAATCTACTGTCCCCCATAGTACATAACGTGACCTACTCTATTGGTCAACTTGTCCTTCTGTGCGAGAAATAAATATTCCAAACATAGTCTGGGACAGTTGTGGGATGCGATAGATCCCAAATTAATACAACCACTGCATAAAAAAAGTAAAAGCAATGAGGCTGATGCAACAGATCAGAATGTTTAGCTTAAAAAGTTAAACTATTAGGCTATTTGTTCACATTATAAGCCAGCAGTGCTCACACGGCAGTAGGCTATAAGTGCGAATGTTCCAAAATGCAATTAGCGGGAAAACACATTCTCCAAAGTGACCTCAAATGTGATTATGCATGTAATGCTTTATTATAAGCTCCATTTTTATGGTAAAAATTATCTTCCCCAAACTTGAAACTCACACGCCGACTATGAGCCAGTTAGACTCTACACCGGTTATAAAGTGGATTAATGTGCCTAATTTTAAGTAGATATTTGGCCACTTTAGTTGTGATACAAACCTTATCAAAACAAATGGGCCTATGGGCTAGGCTACATGAGGTGTGCGACTAACCTTTGAAAAAGTCGCAAAAAGAAGTAATGCGCTGTTTCTTGCATAACTGCACATGCTGTGCATCATTCACAAGTGATAATATATATTTCACAAGTGATAGGATAATATTGTCACCCATCAGACTATTCTTAATTTAATCTTGTCTTTACATACAGTACCAGTCAAACGTTTGGACACCTACTCATTCCAGGGTTTTTCTTTATTTTTGCTGTTTTCTACATGTAGAATAATAGTGAACACATCAACACTATGGAATAATGTAGTAACCAAAAAATAGTTAAACAAATTCTTCAAAGTAGCCACCCTTTGCCTTGATGACAGCTTTGCACACTCTTGGCATTCTCTCAACCAGCTTCATGAGGTAGTCACCTGGAATGCATTTCGATTAACAGGTGTGTCTCGTTAAAAGTTAATTTGTGGAATTTATTTCCTTCTTATTGCATTTGATCCAATCAGTTGTGTGAAAAGAAAGGGGTGGTATACAGAGGATATCCCTATTTGGTAAAAGACCAAGTTCATATTATGGCAAGAACAGCTCAAATAAGCACACAGAAACGACAGTCCATCATTATTTAAGACATGAAGGTCAGTCAATCTGGAACATTTCAAAAACGTTGAAAGCTTCTTCAAGTGCAGTCGCAAAAACCATCAAGCGCTATGATGTAACTGGCTCTCATGAGGACCGCCACAGGAAAGGAAGACGCAGAGTTATTTAGAGTTACCAGCCTCAGAAATCAGCAATCAACTGCACCTCAGATTGCAGCCCAAATAAATGCTTCACAGAGTTCAAGTAACAGACACATCTCAACATCAACTGTTCAGAGAAGACTGCGTGAATCAGGCCTTCATGGTCGAACTGCTGCAAAGAAACCAGTACTAAAGGACACCAATAAGAAGAAGAGACTTGTTTGGGACAAGAAACACAAGCAATGAACATTAGACCAGTGGAAATCTGTCCTTTGGTCTGATGACATACGGATGATCTCCGCATGTGTGGTTCCCACTGTGACGCATGGAGGAGGAGGTGTGATGGTGTGGTGGTGCTTTGTTGGTGACAGTGTCTGTGACTTATTTAGAATTCAAGGTAAACTTAACCAGCATGGCTACCACAGCATTCTGCAGCGATAGGCCATCCCATCTGGTGTCCGCTTAGTGGGACTATCATTTGTTTTTCAACAGAACAATGACCCAAAACACACCTCCAGACTGTGTAAGGGCTATTTGACTAAGAAGGAGAGTGATGGAGTGCTGCATCAGATGACCTGGGCTCCACTTTAACCCAATTGAGATAGTTTGGGATGAGTTGGAACGCAGGGAAGGAAAAGCAGCCAACAAGTGCTCAGCATACTACCGTTCAAAAGTTTTGGGTCTTACTACTTTTGCACACACTGTACATAGATGTTTCTATTGTGTTATTGACTGTACGTTTGCTTATCCCATGTGTAACTCTGTTTTTTTTGTCGCACTGCCTTGCTTTATCTTGGCCAGGTCGCAGTTGTAAATGAGAAACTTGTTCTCAACTGGCCTACCTGGTTAAATAATTTTTTTTTTTTTTTTAGAAGTGTCCTTGTTTTTAAAAGAAAAGCATTTTTTTTTTGTTCGTTAAAATAACATCAAATTGATCAGAAGTACAGTGTAGACATTGTTAATGTTGTAAATGACTATTGTAGCTGGAAACGGCAGATTTTTTATGCAATATCTACATAGGCCAATTATCAGCAACCATCACTCCTGTGTTCCAATGGCACGTTTTGTTAACTAATCCAAGTTTATCATTTTAAAAGGCTAATTGATCCTTAGAAAACCATTTTGCAATTATGTTTGCACAGCTGAAAACTGTTGTTCTCATTAAAGAAGCAATAAATCTGGCCTTCTTTAGACTAGTTGTGGGTTCGATTACAGGCTCAAAATGGCCAGAAACAAATAACTTTCTTCTGAAACTTGTAAGTCTATTCTTGTTCTGAGAAATGAAGGCTATTCCATGCGAGAAACGGAAGATATCGTACTACTCCCTTCACAGAACAGCGCAAACTGGCTCTAACCAGAATAGAAAGAGGAGCGGGAGGACAAGTACATTAGTGTCTAGTTTGAGAAACAGACGCCTCAACTGGCAGTTTCATTAAATAGTACCCGCAAAACACCAGTCTCAACGTCAACAGTGAAGAGGTGACTCCGGGATGCTGGCCTTCTAGGCAGAGTTCCTCTGTCCAGTGTCTGTGTTCTTTTACCCTTCTTAATCTTTTATTTTTATTGGCCAGTCTGAGATATGTATTTTTCTTTGCAACTCTGCCTAGAAGGCAAGCATCCCGGAGTCGGCTCTTCAACATTGCCATAATTTTGAATGGTAGTGTATGTGGGGACTCCTTCAAGACTTTTGGAGAAGCATTCCAGGTGAAGGTGGTTGAGAGGATGCCAAGGGTGTGCAAAGCTGTCATCAAGACAAAGGGTGGCTACTTTGAAGAATCTCAAATGTAAAATATATTTTTTGGTTACTACATGATTCCATATGTGTTATTTCATTGTTTTGATCCTTTCACTATTATTCTACAATGTAGAAAATAGTAAAAATAAAGAAAAACCCTTGAATGAGTTGGTGTGTCCCAACCTTTGACTGGTACTGTATACTAAATAATGTGTGAAATTAGTTTTGATTTAGAATGGACCATTATCATGCACCTGTCTCAGAACAGAGGCAGGGGGTAAAATACATGTCATCTATGCACTTAAATAGCGAATGGAGGACGCTTTTCCCATGGTTCATTTTCATGCCAGCCAGGTAGGCTATACTCCTGTTTTAAACTGAAGCAATGTGCTTAATATTAGGAAAGCTGAGAAATAAATATAGTAGGCCTAGCCTATAGAAAGCTGATGGAATCCTCCTCTTTATAATAGAGGCCATCAATTGCATAGCTATAGAAATGTTGCACAACATGAGCTAATGGGCCCTCATGAAGTGTTTGATTTGACTTTCGATCACATTTACATTGATGTCAGAGTGATTAGAGGGACAATATGGTGTGGAGTACCAGGCAGTTAGCAAGTTTGGAATTTGACTGCGGTCATGAATTATGACTGCCGGTGTGGCGGAAATACGGTCACCGTAACAGCCCTAAGATGGAGTTCTCTATTCAGAAACACATGGTTGAACCTAAGAGGTCATGGGGGAGTTAACCTGTAGCTGACATGTGGTCAAGTCATATTGGTCTAACAAAGAGTCAGAGCCTGGCTGTTCTCAAGGAGAGAAAAACTGGTCCATTACTCCACTGTAACGGATGGTTGAGTGGGTGTGTAATAAAGCATCTGGAGGACACGCTGCAGGCTTCCTCTGACCCTGAGCCTCTTTCCTTCTCGGAATACTTCAAAGCCAATCGGTTCCTCTGCTTGGCTCCCGCCCAGAGGTCAGAGGTCAGCAGTTATTGTTTATGTTAGAGAGACTCAGAGGGATCACTCTCTCAGCACACACGCACACGCACAATGTGCGTCGGTGATTGGTCCTCCTCTGAATTCCCCTATTATCATCCTGGAATGTCTGGGAAGGAATTCTGTTGGAGACGTTCCAAACATTACGATCGCTGCCCTGTGTCAGTGTAGGTGTGTGTGTGAGAGAAAGAGATGGGTAAAGAGAGAGGCCATATACAGCTGTGGCTCCTCTCATTATGATGGGCTGACAGTCTGTCTTTAACCGTCTCTCATACTCTCCTTTGCTTTTTTTTGTGTATAGTTGGGACAGAGATGCAGCGGTGCTGACTGTGGGACAGGAGGGGAGTTTCTGTAGGAACCCAGACAGAGACACACACGGCCCCTGGTGTTACACTAACAGCACTGCGATACCCTGGGACTACTGCAGCGTCAAACCATGTGAGTCATACACACACACACACCACTGCTGTAGTGGCATTGTCACTGTGTTGTCACTGAGACCTCTATCTTGTGTTTCATCCTCTGTCATACAGGTGAACCATCAGAGTACACCATTCCACAGCGAGGTCAGTCGCTCTACTCCGCCTTCTGGTTTTCATGTTTTCATCTTGTACTTCTCTCTGGGTATAAAATGGTTGTTTCAACATAGTTTCCTCTTTCTCAACTTGTCAGTGGAGGTGTCATGTTTCATCCATAAGACGACCAGGATAGTAGGAGGAGCTCCAGTCGCCATCACAGACGGAAGCTGGATGGTCAGCATACAGAAACGGTACACACACACACACACACACACACACACACACACACACACACACACACACACACACACACACATATATATATATGCCTGGCTTTGCTTCTCTGTGTTATCTACTGTAGGTATAAACTCTGCTCTAGTGGCAGATAGTGTTGGAGTTAGCAAAGGTCCATTCCCAGTGTGTAATATCATGTGTGGTGTGTTCCCTCCCCAGGTCCAGTCACTGGTGTGGAGGTTCTCTCATACGAGAGGAGTGGGTCCTCACTGACAGACAATGCTTCTCCTCATGGTAACTGCACCTCGCTCTCTCTTGCTCTTTACCTTTCTTCCTCTGCCTCTTTGTCTTTACTATGCTTATGTCCACCTGTCTCCACACAGTGTTCCAGACCTGAGTGAGTATCGTGTGTGGTTGGGTGTATCAGACCTTCGTGGCTTGGCTCCTAACAGCTCCTTCAGACAGGAAGTCTCCATCTCCCATGTGATCTGTGGTCCTGAGGGCTCCAACCTGGCCCTCATACGGCTGGCCCAGTGAGTGCCTGAACATAAATATACAAACACTCCTGGTCGTATATCATACGTTTTCTAGTCTTGTATTTTTCAATAACAACAAAAATATTTCTCTCACTCAGGCCTGCCCTCCCTGCAGACAGTGTCCACACCATTCAGCTGCCGGTGGCTGGGTGCTCCATTCCTGATGGCTCGATGTGTAGCATGCATGGCTGGGGCGAGACCAAAGGTACACACACATACCATCACATCCATCAAAATTATGTCATCTAGGAAAGGGACTGGTTACTCATTAGCTGTACTGATGTCTTGTTGTCATGACTATAATCTCCCCTCCTCTCACCTATCACTCAGGTACGGGTCATGAAGGTGTACTGAAGGTGGTCCATCTGCCCATGGTCAGTAATGAGAGGTGTAGAGAACAACACAGAGGGAACCTCCACATCACAGACACCAAGATTTGCGCTGGGGGGAGGAAGGACGAGGGGGTCTGTGAGGTAAGGAAGCTGGTGAACTGTGAATGAAATATGCACTGAAACACTTGGAACAGTTCTCTCTCATCAGGAGTTGACTGTATGTTTTTCCTAATGTATGCATTATGTCTCTCCCCCTGTCAGAGGGACTATGGCGGCCCCTTGGTGTGCCAGGAAGGAGAGAGCAGGGTCATAGTGGGGGTCAGTGTCCATGGCAGAGGCTGTGCCCGTGCCAATCGGCCTGGCATCTTCATCAACGTCCCCTTCTACACCCAGTGGATCCACAAGGTGTTCCGACACTACCCCGAACCTCAGATCAACTAGGCACGACCCTCAGATCAACTAGGCACGACCCTCAGATCAACTAAATATCAAAATAGAGATAAACCTTTATCCCATCATCAATCAGAGACTCACTTGACCCCCCCTTGATATAGATACACATTGTTGTCTCTACTCTTACCTGTGGCTCAGTCACGTAAGGACCAACTGAGTCCCTGTGCATTTGAAAGGGGGAAAACTCCAGCCATACAGAAAAATATCAAGCGCAACTCCAAACTTGATTCTGGAATTCAGACTCATGGGCTTCTATATGTCTTTGGAGTGGACCTGTGAAGTGGAATGTAATTGTGTTGATCAGACTGCTGGATCGATCCTTTAGATAATATAAATATGTAGTATTACAAACATGCTACTAAGGACAACAGAGGTGTGGATATGTGGTTGGCCAACCACCATGTCCTGAAGCTGGTAAGGTTTGGATGTTCAGGACACATATTGTACGCAATCAGTAAGAAGCTGTAGACAATGTGGTAATAGGGGAGAGTGGGGTAAATTGAGACACCCCTTGTTTCTAGGAAACCATATACAAAATGAATAATGTGACCACATTTTTAGGAAGAGGTCATTTCATGGAGTCAGAAGGAAGAAACCACCCCACAAAGTAAACTGAATGTATTGTGTTACAGGTTTTATGATGCTTGTATCTAAACCAAAGTAGATGTACATCAGTTGGGGTCTCTATAAGCTACAATATGAGGTCCTAAACCTAGCATGAAAGTGCATCCTTGTAGCTGTGTGGGCTAATATAATCAAAATGTTTGCCTTGGGGTAAGTTGAGCCAATGGCCACCATACCCCATACAAATGATGATTACATTTTGTCAATTTTATGCATATTACGCATAGTATTTTTGCAATGTGTCATGCATATAAACTCATGATAGTGCATTTGTATTATTACAGAGCAGACATCATCATGCCCCTTGTATACAAACGTAAAACAAGCAGGGGTCTAGCCGCCTTGAGTTTCTTGAGAGAGCAGCCAAGGAAGTGAGAGAAGGGAAGAAGTCAATTTGAGAAGCAGCAAAGGATGGAAAAAATAGTCCTTATGACACTGAAGAGGTACATTGGCTATGACAGAGTAGCGGAGGCACACAAGGTCTCATCTGATGACATGGAGTCTCAGCTTGCGGATCATATCAAGAATCTGGCAGACCAGTTTCATGGGCTTAGCCTTAAATGCAGAGAACTACCACAACTGGCACATACGAATTGGCACATTGAAGCAACATCTCTATCCCAGGCAACTGGTTAAGAAATGAAAGGGTCAGTGATATTGAACAGAGAGAGCTATGTCTGAATGAAGATATACACTATACCACACCCCCATTCCATTAATTAAACTTTGACCTACCAGCACTATCACCCACTATCACAGGTCACCATCCCCCACTATCACAGGTCACCATCCCCCACTATCACAGGTCACCATCCCCCACTATCACAGGTCACCATCCCCCACTCTCACAGGTCACCATCCCCCACTCTCACAGGTCACCATCCCCCACTCTCACAGGTCACCATCCCCCACTCTCACAGGTCACCATCCCCCACTCTCACAGGTCACCATCCCCACTTACCTCAAGGCGGCTCAACTGACCTTGTTCCTATGCTCAACTTACCACATACCCGGGGTAAGATGTGCCAAAATACCACTTTTTTTGGACAAGCTATGTTTTCAAAGCTGTTATTTTTCCAGGGATACACAACTACCTGAAATACACTACGGAAGTGTGCTCATCAAACATCTCATTCGAAAATCATGGGCATTAATATAGAGTTGTTACCCCTTTGCTGCTATAAAAGCCTACACTCTTCTGCGAAGGCGTTCCAACATCTAGTGGAAGGTTGCTGCTTGGACTTGCTTCGCCTCAGCCACAAGAGCATTAGTGAGGTTGGGCACTGATGTTGAGCGATTAGGCTTGGCTTGCAGTCGGCATTCCAATTCATCCCGAAGGTGTTCGATGGGGTTGAGGTCAGGGCACTGTGCAGGCGAGTCAAGTTCTTCCATACCGATCTCGACAAACCATTTCTGTATGGACCTAGCTTTGTGCACGGGGGCATTGTCATGCTGAAACAGGAAAGGGCCTTCCCCAAACTGTTGCCGAAAAGTTGGAAGCACAGAAGCTGTAGCATTAAGATTTCCCTTCACTGTAACTAAGGAGCCTAGCGCTAATCATGAAAAACAGCCCAAGACCATTATTTCTCCTCCACCAATCTTTACAGTTGGCACTCTGCATTCAAGCAGGTATTGTTCTCCTGGCATCCGCCGAACACAGATTTGTTCGTCGGACTGCCAGATGGTGAAGCGTGATTCATCACTACAGAGAACGCGATTCCACTGCTCCAGAGTTCAATGGCGGCAAGTTTTACACTACTCCAGCTGATGCTTGGCATTGCACATGATGATCTTAGGCTTGTGTGTGCCTACTCGGCCATGGAAACCCATTTCATGAAGCTCCCGACGAACAGTTATTGTGCTGACGTTGCTTCCAGAGGTAGTTTGGAACTCTGTAGTGAGTGTTGCAACCAAGGACAGATGATTTTTAAGTGTTACGAGCTTCATCACTCGGTGGTCCCGTTCTTTGAGCTTGTGTGGCTTACCACTTTGTGGCTGAGCCATTATTGCTCCTAGAATTTTGTACTTCACAATAACAGCACATACAGTTGACCGGGGCAGCTCTAGCAGAGCAGAAATGGGATGAACTGACTTGTTGGAAAGGTGGCATCCTACTGTATGATGGTGCCACATTGACAGTTACTGAGCTCTTCAGTAAGCCATTCTACTGCCAATGTTTGTTTATGGAGATTGCATGGCTATGTGATTGATTTTATACACCTGTCAGCAATGGGTGTGGCTGAAATAGCCAAATCCACTCATTTGAAGGGGTGTCCACATACTTTTGTGTATATATAGTGTATATGTAGATATCTTTGGTAGAAACAATACTATTTTTCCCTTGACATAGTGATGCTGAATGTAAAAAGAAATGGCTCAACCTACCCCAATCTCCCCTACACTTGATTCCTGAAGTTACTTGAATGTACTGAAAATCAAAAGGCAGTAGCTCTCCACTTCTGTAGTGTTCTTCTGTAGGGCACTGTCAAGGTCACTAAAGCACAACTCTGTACTTCTTATGGCCTTATGAGGGCATTATATACTGTACTATGCCAATAAGTGTCACAGTGTAAATAGTTTGCCGAGTGTGACTCTAACACTCGGAATGTGATACTGGTCTTATAGACCTGTGAGAGGATGGTGAAGTTGGCCTTTTAGGAATATGGAAAGATCAATCTGAAGCCATTGAATGTAAATATGTTTTATTTCTCTATATGTACAGTATTTTAAAGGTAAAAGGGAATGGATTGCAACTCCAAGCCTTACCAGTGTCCTCTTACCCTCTCCCCTCCTTTCTATTTCCACTTCTCTCCTCCCCGCCTCTCTTACTGCAGTAATGTATTCTGTTTGATAAACACACATAACTCCTTACCACAGGCCAGTATGACTGATTGTGTGTGTGTGTGAATTCTATTGGAGTGAGTTATATTCCCTCCCCTCCCACAGCCTCTGGCAGACATCCAGTAACTATCTACTCTGGAAATTAACTTTCACAGAATCTGTTACTGCAAACTGTTACCTAAATGGAGGTGTACTGTATTTTTTATGTTATCATTGTGGAAGTATTAGCCTCTATATCTATGACATGTTGGTCTGACTATTTCACCTGGGAATGTGAGGGGTCAGACAAGTAGGCCCATTTTATAGCTTTTCTTATATTTCATGCATTTGTATTTGAACATTTAGTGAAGTTGTATTCTGTGTGTGTGTGTGTGTGTGATGCTGCTATACAATGTTACATTATCTGTACCTGTATACTCTAGGCTACTGTACCTGTATACTCTAGGCTACTGTACATGTATTGTTTTTAATTTGAATACTCAATTTCAATACAGTACTATCATATACCTGTAACAGCCTACACCGTGCTCCTTTCTCAATGTATCTGTAAGTTAATCATTGAATACTATGTATTAGTGTTACAGTATATTACGGCATGGCACAATGAGTTTGTCTATTTAATAAGCATTAGGTGGTTGGGAGTGTAATCATAAGACCTAATTTCCATTTCAACCTTTCGGGGAGAATTTGTTGCATGGTGTTATAACAGTAGGGCCTAGGCTTCTACAGGTGTCTAACATTACATTTGCTTCAGAAAGCGTCCATAAAATGAACAGAAGGAAATTGTCTTTGACACGTGGGTCACATATCAAGCTCATTAAAAGCACCAATGCTGACATACATAGGACAAGACAATTAAAAAGGTAGGCACTAAGTGCAGCATTAGCATTTGTGTCTAAATGTACTGTTTAAAATTGTTATTGCAGAGCGAGGATTTGTTGTGGATTTTCATTTTGACTTTGTACTATACAAGCGGCCTGGCAGAAGCAATTTGTTTGCTGAGTAGGCACGTTTGTAGTTGGTTATGAAGCTGCTCTCTGAAGTGTATCTCATCAATAGACTACTCCCAGTCTGGAATTTATATCTTCCATGTTTCACCTCCATGGCGGACGAGCTGCAGACGCTGGTCAAACCCTCCTCAGTTGAATCCTAAATGATAGTATTGTTTCCAAGCTAGTTAGACTGAAGTGCTGTGAGAGGTATCACCTGTCTAGCTTATTCCAAGACCAGCAATTATCTTTGGAATCATGTTTTATGTTTTTTGTGGACCCCAGGAAGAATAGCTGCTGCATTCGCATCAGCTAGTGGAGATCCTAATAAAATGCGGGAACTCGGCTGCAGTGTCCACTAGGTGGTGATAGTGTACAGGCAATATGTGGAGGAAGAATAAGATTTAAACCATAAGTCTAAGCCCTTGCTAAATTGGAGGAGGGGGATCATTTTGCTATTTGATTTAGAATTTTAAGACCCCTTGAAATGAAAAAAAATTAACATTTTTATTTGTCCCTACTGCTATTAGTCCATACAAACGCATTGAATACATATTCACTACATGGAACAGCAGATAGTGCCCCAAAAAAGGTTTGTCATGAAGTGTATGTCCTATATCTGAGAGATGTAATCTCTTATTTTTGGAACTAAACAGTCTCCATGTATACTTCCATTCATTTTTTTCACCTGATCACGGGGGACCTTCAGACGAGTGTTGTGAAGCCTGTGGGTGTTCTAGAGCAAAACAACCGACATGTACACTACTGGTCAAAAGTTTTAGAACGCCTACTCATTCAAGGGTTTTTCTTCATTGTTACTATTTTCTAAATTGTAGAATAATAGTGAAGACCTCAAAACTATGAAATAACGGATATGGAATCATGTAGTAACCAAAACATTTTATATTTGAGATTCTTCAAATAGCCACCCTTTGCCTTGATGACAGCTTTGCACACTCTTGGCATTCTCTCAACCAGCTACATTAGGTAGTCACCTAGATTGCATTTCAATTAACAGATGAGCCTTCTTAAAAGTTAATTTGTGGAATTTCTTTCCTCAATGTGTTTGAGCCAATCAGTTGTGTCGTGACAAGGTAGGGAGGTATACAGAAGATAGCCCTATTTGGAAAAAAAACAAGTCCATATTATGGCAAGACAAGCTCATATAAGCAAAGAGATACGACAGTCCATCACTTTTAAGACATGAAGGTCAGTCAATATTGAAAGTGCAGTTGCAAAAATCATCAAGCGCTATGATGAAAGTGGCTCTAATGAGGACCGCCACAGGAATAGAAGTCCAGAAATTGCAGTCCAAATAAATGCTTCACAGAGTTCAAGTAACAGACACATCTCAACGTCCACTGTTCAGAGGAAACTGTGTGAATCAGGCCTTCATGGTCGAATTGCTGCAAAGAAACCACTAGTAAAGGACACCAATAATAAGAAGAGACTTGCTTGGGCCAAGAAACACGAGCAATGGACATTAGACCGGTGGAAATTTGTCCTTTGGTCTGGAGTCCAAATTGGAGAATTTTGGGTCGAACCACCTTGTCTTTGTGAGACGCGGTAAGGGTGAACGGATGATCTCCGCATGTGTAATTCCCACCTTAAAGCATGGAAGAGGAGGTGTGATGGTGTGGGGGTGCTTTGCTGGTGACACTGTGATTTATTTAGAATTCAAGTCACACTTAACCAGCATGGCTACCACAGCATTCTGCAGTGATGTGCCATCCCATCTAGTTTGCGCTTAACGCTTAATTTGTTTTTCAACAGGACAATGACCCAACACACCTGCAGACTGTGTAAGGGCTATTTGACCAAGAAGGAGAGTGGAGTGCTGCATCAGATGACCTGGCCTCCACAAATCAAATCAAATGTTATTGGTCACTTACACATGTTTAGCAGATGTTATTGCAGGTGTAGCGAAATGCTTGTGCTTCTAGTTCCGACAGTGCAGCAATATTTAACAAGTAATGTCTAACAATTTCAGAACAAATACCTAATACACACATCTAAGTAAAGGAATGGAATTAAGAATATATAAATATATGGATGAGCAATGTCAGAGCGTCATAGACTAAGATACAGTCGATAGTATAGAATACAGTACAGTATTTGCATACTGCATGAGATGAGTATTGCAAGATATGTAAACATTATTAAAGTGACTGGTGTTCCATTTATTAAAGTGGCCAATGATTTAAAGTACGTGTATGTAGGCAGCAGCCTCTCTGTGCTAGTGATGGCTATTTAACAGTCTGATGGCTTTGAGATAGAAGCTGTTTTTCAGTCTCTTGGTCCCACAATCCCCCCGACCTCAACCAAACAGAGATGGTTTGGGATGAGTCAGACCGCAGAGTGAAGCAAAAACAGCCAACAAGTGCTCAGCATATGTGGGAACTCCTTAAGACTGTTGGAAAATCATTCCAGGTGAAGCTGGTTGAGAGAATGCCAAGAGTGTGCAAAGCTGTCATCAAGGCAAAGGGTGGCTACTTGAATAATCTCAAATATAAAATATATTTTGATTTTTTCAACACTTTTTGGTTACTACATGATTCCATATGTGTTATTTCATAGTTTTGATGTCTTCACTATTATTCTACAATGTTGAAAATATTAACAATAAAGAAAAACCCTTGAATGAGTAGGTGTTCTAAAACTTTTGACCGGTAGTGTACGTGTTCATGAGAGTCCACAGAGGGGTCATCAGTGTGTATCCTAAACTATTCAGATGCTACAGACAGATGTTGGCAGATTGGCTGTACCGACTTCTGTCAAGTCCCAAGACGCTTGTGGGGATCGTAGAGCAAAACGGAGAACACCACCGTGTTTGTGAGAGTTTAATCTTCCCTTAGAATATCTTCTTTCCATATTTTGTAGTCCAAACCGTTCGGACGCTACAGACAATTTTGTGAGAAGAGGTTGCATGGTCTAACAAACACCGCTCTAGCTGTCACCTTTCACTGCAGATGCAGGGCTGTGTGTATGTCACAGCAGTGATGCTGTGCTAGAGCAGGGTTCTCCCTGACTGACGGTGTCTTTAATGTTGGCTGCTCTTATAGCCCTGCACCCACATCATTCCCCACATAAGCCACTATGCACCCAAACACACTTAAACAGAGGCATGCCTGAGAGACACTGAAACGCAAGGGATGGAGCTGGAAGGGAGAGAGAGGGAGAGGGGATTAAATGCTGAATCCATTGATGTAGCATTTAAGAAGTTACAGCCAGCAGAAAATACACAGAATTGACATTTTCTGTTGTGTGAGTTCTACATGCTACTGCTGACATGCACAACACACACACACACACACAGCCACCGGTGTCCCAGCAGACGTGTGGGGGCCGTACTCGCAAACATTTGCTTAGACCTGAGGTTTATACTTGTGGTTTAAAATAGCTAGCTGCTATCTTTTCTCATAGGCCAACCTGGCACAATAAGTAACCTGGCACTATGCTGAGGCCAACCAGCTGAGCACATGATTATATCCTGTAACAGCATAACGAATCAACCTACCAGATACCTTACATGATAGAGCCACCATCCAATTGCATTTGTTAAATTTTTTATTTATTTTTTATTACTTTTTACAATCGCTAGGACCCATTTCTCAATACTTAGGTAACTATTTTCAAAACTCTTCACACAGTGAACATAACAGCTGTCACAGATTTCTTCGTCGTCAGACGATATAGCGAAATCATCGTTGGAGAACGTGGACCAAGTCGCAGAGGAGTTAGTGCTCATCAACTTAATTTATTAAATGAATGTGCACACGGGAAAACGAAATAAGACTAGTGACAGTTTTACAGGCATAAATAAACGCAGTGCAAAATACAACTACCCACAACCTACCAAACAAATACACACCTACTTATAGGACTCCCAATCAGAGGCAACTACAAACACCTGCCTCCAATTGAGAGTCCAGCACCCAAAACTACACATAGAAAAACAAACCTAGAACCTATACCAAAACTAACACCCCCACTACACCACACACAAAACCCCATAATACAAAACAAATATACCTCTGCCACGTCCTGACCAAATATAATACAAATAATACCTAAATATTGGTCAGGACGTGACAACAGCAGTCAATGTGGGCTAAACTATGGATAATTTTTCATTGCTTTGGCACAAAATGCATTCAATGACTACATGACTACAATTTTCATGAACTCTTTTCTCACTCAGACACAACCACCACCAAAACTCTATGTACCTACAGGCCAATTTGCACATGTTTACATACTCTTTTCAAAACTGTTAAACTTAAGTTCAAAACTTAAAATAACACAAAATTGAATAAGAATTTGCTACATTTCTACAGTAATACCGTATTGAAATATATTCCAAATCTAAAAAATTAAATACTATCAAAACAATTAGACCAACCACAGCTGATTCCCATTGTAGCTGAACACCTACACAGGTGTTAGTCTGTCAGTTACATTACCATCTATACAAAAGGGGACATCTTAGGAATAATGCTGTACTGTAATGTAAACATGGACCCAGCCAGAGATAGAGAAGTGGCTGACAGAGGAAGAAGAGTGGCTGGGAGAGGGAGAGGAGTACATATGCGTGGTGGAAGAAGACAGAGTGAAAGATCAAGAGCTGTAGTCTCAGATGAGATTAGGGCTACTATAATTGATCATCTAATAAATCATGATCTATCAATGAGAGAGGCTGGTCTGAGAGTGCAGCCAAATCTGCAACGCTCAACAGTGGCATCTATTCTGAGAAATTTCCGTCAAAACAACAGGTAAGATGTATATTCTGCAAGGGCATCTGACTGAACTGCACATTACAGAAGTAAATTGAGCAAAGCCTCCAAACCTACTTGTGTGTAATTGTAATTGTTTTTGTACTTCTGCTTAGGACCCAACGATTACCTCCTACAGGCGGGAGAGGTAGGATTTTCACTGCTGTGCAGGAAACTGCAATCATTGATATGGTCATCAGAAGCAATGGCATAAAACTCACAGAGATTCGGGACGAGTGTTGGCAGACAATGTAAGCATAACAAATATTTATAGAGTCCTGAAACAACATCAAGTCAGGATGAAGCAGTTGTACACTGTCCCCTTTGAGAGGAACTCTGAACGAGTCAAGCAACTTAGGAACCAATAAGTCCAGGTAAGATGACTATAAAATACACAACTGGTTTTGAACCAAACCAAACAGGGCAGCGGCACACAATGGCATGTTTTAAGGTATAATGTCAACTACCGTAATAGCCTAACTCTTGTGTTGCCTTGTGGATTTATTTTAGAGAGTCATGGAGATTGAAGCCAGGCAAACACCCCACATATTCATCTTTGTGGATGAGGTTGGTTTCAACTTGGCCAAAACACGGCGGTGAGGAAGGAATGTGATTGGGAAAAGAGCCACAGTGGATGTCCCGGGCCAGAGGGGTGCCAACATCACAATGTGTGCAGCAATATCCTCTGATGGATTGCTGTTACACAAACCGCTTATTGGGCCACACAACACCGAGCATCTCATTTCATTCCTGGATGACCTCTATGGAAGGGTTGTGCCAGGTGAGGAAAGGGTTGCAGTGAGGCGAAATTGGCCAACGTAATTGTATGGGACAATGTGGCATTTCACCACTCCCGTGCAGTCACAGAGTGGTTTGCAGCCCATCCCAGGATGATGTCACTTTTCCTCCTTCCTTACTCTCTATTCCTCAACCCCACAGAGGAATTATTTTCCTCATGGAGGTGGAAGGTTTATGACCACCATCCACATGATCAAATGTCCCTCCTGGACGCAATGAATGCTGGATGCCTGGACATATCTGCAGAAGATTGCCAGGGATGGACCAGGCATGCCAAAAGATTCTTTCCTAGGTGTATTGCCCAAGATGACAAAAGATGTGACATGGATGAGAACATGTGGCCGAATGCATATGACAGGGTTGACTAGTATTGCTACTGAATCTGTATCAGTAGATGGTGTATATACAAATTATTGCATTTTGGAATCACTCAATGCCATAAAATGACATAAAACATATTGAAGCATATTGCATCATGTCTGATACATTCCTGTAACATATACTGCAGTGAATTCTAAACAGTAGCGAGGTGTCATTCCTGTTTTGTAAAGAAGACATTGTGTAATGCTACCTGTTGTTAGTGTTGTTTAGGTTGTTGTTTTATGAGTGACAATGTGTGCTTGTTGGGTGACAAACTTTGCTAGTGTTATGGAAGAACGAGTTGATGTGAGACATGTAATGAAGTGTTTTGGTAGTTTTAGGGCATTTTGAAAGTGAAATGAACTGCTGTGCCAAGCTGAAAGTTAGTTAGGAGAACTGTGTGAAGAGTTTTGAAAAAGTGACCTAAGTATTGAGAAATGGGTCCTAGTGATTGTAAAAAAAACTGTAAACAGGTCAACTTGGCCACCAGAGGGAGATTTTAAAACCTCCAACTTCAAGGTTTCTTTCTTTTACCCATGTCTCAGTCATAGGTGCAGTGTGCAAATATACATTTACATTTACATTACATTTAAGTCATTTAGCAGACGCTCTTATCCAGAGCGACTTACAAAATGGTGCATTCACCTTATGATATCCAGTGGAACAACCACTTTACAATAGTGCATCTAAATCTTTTAAGGGGGGGGGGGGGGGGGTTAGAAGGATTACTTTATCCTATCCTAGGTATTCCTTAAAGAGGTGGGGTTTCAGGTGTCTCCGGAAGGTGGTGATTGACTCCGCTGTCCTGGCGTCGTGAGGGAGCTTGTTCCACCATTGGGGTGCCAGAGCAGCGAACAGTTTTGACTGGGCTGAGCGGGAACTGTGCTTCCTCAGAGGTAGGGGGGCCAGCAGGCCAGTGGTGGATGAACGCAGTGCCCTTGTTTGGGTGTAGGGCCTGATCAGAGCCTGAAGGTATGGAGGTGCCGTTCCCTTCACAGCTCCGTAGGCAATCACCATGGTCTTGTAGCGGATGCGAGCTTCAACTGGAAGCCAGTGGAGAGAGCGGAGGAGCGGGGTGACGTGAGAGAACTTGGGAAGGTTGAACACCAGACGGGCTGCGGCGTTCTGGATGAGTTGTAGGGGTTTAATGGCACAGGCAGGGAGCCCAGCCAACAGCGAGTTGCAGTAATCCAGACAGGAGATGACAAGTGCCTGGATTAGGACCTGTGCCGCTTCCTGTGTGAGGCAGGGTCGTACTCTGCGAATGTTGTAGAGCATGAACCTACAGGATCGGGTCACCGCCTTGATGTTAGTGGAGAACGACAGGGTGTTGTCCAGGATCACGCCAAGGTTCTTAGCACTCTGGGAGGAGGACACAAGGGAGTTGTCAACCGTGATGGCGAGATCATGGAAGGGGCAGTCCTTCCCCGGGAGGAAGAGCAGCTCCGTCTTGCCGAGGTTCAGCTTGAGCTGGTGATCCGTCATCCACACTGATATGTCTGACAGACATGCAGAGATGCGATTCGCCGCCTGGTTATCAGAAGGGGGAAAGGAGAAGATTAATTGTGTGTCGTCTGCATAGCAATGATAGGAGAGACCATGTGAGGATATGACAGAGCCAAGTGACTTGGTGTATAGCGAGAATAGGAGAGGGCCTAGAACAGAGCCCTGGGGGACACCAGTGGTGAGAGCGCATGGTGCGGAGACAGATTCTCGCCACGCCACCTGGTAGGAGCGACCTGTCAGGTAGGACGCAATCCAAGCGTGGGCCGCGCCGGAGATGCCCAACTCGGAGAGGGTGGAGAGGAGGATCTGATGGTTCACAGTATCAAAGGCAGCAGATAGGTCTAGAAGGATGAGAGCAGAGGAGAGAGAGTTAGCATTAGCAGTGCGGAGAGCCTCCGTGACACAGAGAAGAGCAGTCTCAGTTGAATGCCCAGTCTTGAAACCTGACTGATTAGGATCAAGAAGGTCATTCTGAGAGAGATAGCAGGAGAGCTGGCCAAGGACGGCACGTTCAAGAGTTTTGGAGAGAAAAGAAAGAAGGGATACTGGTCTGTAGTTGTTGACATCGGAGGGATCGAGTGTAGGTTTTTTCAGAAGGGGTGCAACTCTCGCTCTCTTGAAGACGGAAGGGACGTAGCCAGCGGTCAAGGATGAGTTGATGAGCGAGGTGAGGAAGGGGAGAAGGTCTCCGGAAATGGTCTGGAGAAGAGAGGAGGGGATAGGGTCAAGTGGGCAGGTTGTTGGGCGGCCGGCCGTCACAAGACGCGAGATTTCATCTGGAGAGAGAGGGGAGAAAGAGGTCAAAGCACAGGGTAGGGCAGTGTGAGCAGGACCAGCGGTGTCGTTTGACTTAGCAAACGAGGATCGGATATCGTCAACCTTCTTTTCAAAATGGTTGACGAAGTCATCCGCAGAGAGGGAGGAGGGGGGGGGAGGGGGAGGAGGATTCAGGAGGGAGGAGAAGGTAGCAAAGAGCTTCCTAGGGTTAGAGGCAGATGCTTGGAATTTAGAGTGGTAGAAAGTGGCTTTAGCAGCAGAGACAGAAGAGGAGAATGTAGAGAGGAGTGAGTGAAAGGATGCCAGGTCCGCAGGGAGGCGAGTTTTCCTCCATTTCCGCTCGGCTGCCCGATATATATAATATATAATATAATAATAATAATAATAATAATAATATATAATATACATTACATGACGCTTCCTTGACTAGGCTACTGATGTTACACAAAATTCTAAAGGCACGTTTTTGCATATATGAGAAAATGCAAACTTTTTGCTTACTGTTTCACACACATCGATTTGCTTTTAGTGATAAAACAAGTAAAAGGATTATACTTGTATATTTGTAGCTACACTGTAAAAAATAGTAAAAGAAGATGGTGGTCTTGTCAAATAGCTGTATTTCATCCCTACTACTATTCCAAATTGGTGTTGCAGTATGCTAAGACAGTTTGCCTGAAGTTTGAGAGATACCACAGCTGTAAGTTCAAACCCCACTTGGGGTCATTTGTTGTTTAAAGGAAATAACACTCCACTCCTGGTCCTCAGGTCAAATAACGCATATGTGACAAAGTACATAATTATACCAATGCATAGAAAACAATGTAGGCCTATATGTAAAATGTAATATAATTATTAGGCCCTATCATATCAGTGTGTTTCTCTACAAGGCTGAAAAAATATGTACAGTTGAAGTCGGAAGTTTACATACACTTAGGTTGGAGTCATTAAAACTTGTTTTTCAACTACTCCCCAAATTTCTTGTTATTAACAAACTATAGTTTTGGCAAGTCGGTTAGGACATCTACTTTCTGCATGACAAAAGTAATTTGTTTACAGACACATTATTTCACTTATAACTCACTGTATCACAATTCCAGTGGGTCAGAAGTTTACATACACTAAGTTGACTGTGCCTTTAAACAGCTTGCAAAATTTCTGAAAATTATGTCATGGCTTTAGAAGCTTCTGATAGGCTAATTGACATCATTCGAGTCAACTGGAGGTGTACCTGTGAATGTATTTCCTCTTTGCTTGTGCCTCTTTGCTTGACATTATGGGAAAATCCCCCAAAATTCAGCCGAGACCTCAGAAAAAAATTGTATACCTCCACAAGTCTGGATCCTCCTTGGGAAACAAAAATAGACCTTTTGGCCATAATGACCATTGCTATGTTTGGAGGAAAAAGGGGGATGCTTGCAAGCCGAAGAACACCATCCCAACTGTGAAACACGGGGGTGGCAGCATCATGTTGTGGGTGTGCTTTGCTGCAGGAGGGACTGGTGCACTTCACAAAAGAGATGGCATCATGAGGAGGAAAATTATGTGGATATATTGAAGCAACATCTCAAGACATCAGTCAGGAAGTTAAAGCTTGGTCGCAAATGGGTCTTCCAAATGGACAATGACCCCAAGCATACTTCCAAAGTTGTGGCAAAATGGCTTAAGGACAACAAAGTCAAGGCATTGGAGTGGCCATAACAAAGCCCTGACCTCAATCCTATAGAAAATGTGTGGGTAGAACTGAAAAAGTGTGTGCAAGCAAGGAGGCCTACAACCTGATTCTGTTACACCAGCTCTGTCAGGAGGAATGGGCCGAAATTCACCCAATTTATTGTGGGAAGCTTATGGAAGGCTACCTGAAACGTTTGACCCAATTTAAACAATTTAAAGGCAATGCTACTAAATACTAATTGAGCGTATGTAAACGTCTGACCCACTGGGAATGTGATGAAAGAAATAAAAGCTGAAATAAATCATTCTCTCTACTATTATTCTGACATTTCACATTCTTAAAATAAAGTGGTGATCCTAACTGACCTAAGACAGGGAATTTTTACTATAATTTAATGTCAGGAATTGTGAAAAACTGAGTATATTTGGATTAAGTGTATGTAAAGTTTCGACTTCAACTGTAGCTCCTTATTAAATCATTCTTAAACTTTATTTTCAAGGTGTTAATTCCACTTCCCTTCAACACCCTAACAACATAAATGTAATTCTACATTTCAAAAGGGGAAAAAATACATCCATTAGAGATTCAAATCTATGCTGGGTACTCTACACTGTGAGCTTTTGTAAGGTGAGAACAGCGATTCAGTGTATGGGCTTTAATACGCTTCCACACAAAACGACAGCCAACCCCAAACAGCGCACAGAGCGCACAACAAAGCAAAGTGCCCCAAACACACGGGACAAAACACAGCTTGCGCAAACATACGCACCACTGAAGAATGTGCAACAAACCGTGTGTAATCACGCACAGCATACAATGGAAAAATAATCCCGCACACAGAGCAGGCGGGCCTGCTGGCTAATAAAGCCAGCTAATTAGCCCAACTAAGAACAGGTGCACCTAATAACGAAAAGGAGGGAAAACAAAAAGGGAATCAGTGGCAGCTAATAGGCCGGTGACGACGACCGCCGAGCGCCACCCGAGCAGGAGGGGGAGCCACCTTCGGTGGGAGTCGTGACAGCTTTTGTGCAGTCACTCATGATCTATACTGAACAAAAATATAAACGCAACATGTAAAGTGGGGTTCATTGTTTCTTGAGCTGAAATAAAAGATCCCAGAAATGTTCCATATGCACAAAAAGCTTATTTCTCTCAAATTTGGTTCACAAATTTGTTTACATCCTTGTTAGTGAGCATTCCTCCATCCACCTGACAGGTGTGGCATATCAATAAGCTGATTAAACACCATGATCAGTACACAGGTGCACCTTGTGCTGGGGACAATAAAATGCCACTCTAAAATGTGCAGTTTTGCCACACAACACAATGCCACAGATGTCTCATGTTTTGAGGGAGCCTGCAATTGGCATGCTGACTGCAGGATAGTTGCCAGAGAATTTAATCTTAATTTCTCTACCATAAACTACCTCCATTGTCATTTTAGAGAATTTGGCAGTACGTCCAACCGGCTTCACATCCGCAGACCACGTATAAACACGCCAGCCCAGGACCTCCACATCCAGCTTCTTCACCTGCAGGATGGTCTCAGACGTGCCACCCGGACAGCTGATGAAACGGCGGATTTTAACAACTGAAGATTTTCTGCACAAACTATCAGAAACCATCTCAGGGAAGCTCATCTGAGTGCTCATCGTCCTCACCAGGGGCTTGACCTGACTGCAGTTTGGCGTCCTAACCGACTTCAGTGGGTGAATGCTCACCTTCGATGGCCACTGGCATGCTGGAGAAGTATGCTCTTCACGGATGAATCCCAGTTTCAACTGTATCAGGCAGATGGCAGACAGCGTGTATGGCGTCGTGTGGGCGAGAGGTTTTCTGATGTCAACGTTGTGAACAGAGTGCCCCACGGTGGTGGTGGGGTTATGGTATAGGCAGGCATAAGCTACGGACAACGAACACAATTGCATTTTATCAATGGCTATTTGAATGCATAGAGATACCGTGATGATATCCTGAGGACAATGTTGTGTCATTCATCCGCCACCATCACCTCCTGTTTCATCATGAAAATGCACGGCCCCTTGTGGTAAGGATCTGTACACAATTTCTGGAAGCTGAACATTTCCCAGTTCTTTCACGGCCTGCATACTCACTAGACATGTAACCCATTCATTGAGCATGTTTGGGATGCTCTGGATCGTCGTGTACGACAGAGTGTTCCAGTACCTGCCAATATCCAACAACTTCACACAGCCATTGAAGAGGAGTGGGACAATATTTCACAGGCCACAATCAACAGCCTGCATGAGGCAAATGGTGGTCACACCAGATACTGACTGGTTTTCTGATCCACACCCTACTTTTTTTTAAGGTATCTGTGACCAACAAATGCATATCTGTATTCCCAGTCATGTGAAATCTATAGATAAGGTTCTAATTAATTTATTTCAATTAACTGATTTCCTTATATGAACTGTAACTCAGTAAAATCTTTAAAATTGTTGCATGTTGTGTTTATATTTTTGTTCAGTGTAGTTCATTTTGTGAAAAAGTTTTGGATCACGTCCAGCTACATCAACGATTTTAATTGGCTGATACGGAATCTGTTATCGGATATAATCATGTGCTCAGTTGGTCGTCCTCAGCATAGTGGCTTATTGTGCCAGGTTGCCCTATGAGAAAAGATAGCAGCTAGCCATTTTAGACCACCGGTCTAAACCTTGGATCTAAGAAAAAGTTTGCGAGTATTGCCCCTTGGTGTCTCATCTAGAGGCAGAGAGCAGCGTGACTGCCATGGCTCCTGTCTGCTTAACGACCCGTAGCACACAGCTACTGTCACGGACCATCATGCCTGGCTGACTGCTGACTGCTCATACATGTAGGAGGGAGGGAATGAAGGAAGGACGGAGAGGGAAGAGAGAGAGAGATAGAGAGGGCTATATGGCTGATGAAAGTGCTCTCTATGATTACAATATTAACTCTTGGTTTAAAGGCCAAGTGCAATCAAAAACGTGGTTTCCTATGTTTTATTTATATTTCCTCACAATTGAGTTTGGAATAATACTGTGAAATTGTGAAAATTATGAAAATGCCTTTTTAGTGTAAGAGCTGTTTGAAAAGACTGCCTACAATTTCAGCCTGTTTTGATGGGTAAATTAGTTAATAGACCGATAAGAAAGAGAGTTCCAAACCTCTCTGCCAATAACAGTTAGTTTTCAGTTTTCCCCTCCCCATTCAGATCATTCTCAGAGAGTCCTAGCAAAATTCTTGCTTGAGAATTCCTCTTTGCTAAGAAGCTATTTTTGTTAATTTTTGACCATTTTAATTGAAAACATTACAGTAAGGTACTTATTTTAATGATCTCCTTCCCCAAACAGATTTGGTTGGTCTGGACCGGACCTAATCTGAACCAATCATAGACCTCTATGTTTCACAAGTTTGGAGATCAAAATACAGCACAGTAGAGTACAGCAAAGTACCGTATCAGTACAGTACAGCACAGTAGAGTAAAGTATAGTACAGTACCAAACAACACATTTTCACTGCACCTATCTGGAGTATGTGACAATATTTTGAAAATGTCTTTTTACAGTAGAGTTCAGTCTGAACCAATCATGGACTTCTATGTTTGGCCCAAATCAATAACGGTCCTGGCCCAGACCAATCTACATCTGTGGATGATGGACGTTGAAATTAAAGCTGGTCCAGATCGTACCAAAAAATGACGTCTGTAGACAGACTGATCAAATTTCAACTACTTTCCAACGTCTATGGACGTCCAATGTCGGTCGGTGCTTAGTGGGTAAGGATGCTGGTTACAGTAAATGGAAAAAGAGAGGGGGCTCATGAGTAGGTGTCAGTAAGAGCAGGGAGAGATGACATTAACTGGGGAGAGAGAGAGAGAAGGATGAGAAAGAGGCAGAAAGTGGGAGAGAGAGGGAAGGATTTTCAGACTTGGTTTGACCACCAGACGACAGAAAGAGAAAGAAAACAGTTCTGAGCTGAATATAACAGTATGCCAGTGGAAGGGAGGACAGTAGCAGGTGACACAACTGTGGTTTGTGACTACTATGACTTCCCATTGTAGCCAATTCAGTTGCAGTAATTCCATTACCATTTTTGTTTTGCAATTTTGCTACCAATTTAATAAACCAAATAGATACCAGTAAAAACACTGTAACTAATTGGTAGGTCTGCCTTTACTTGTTTCTTCTGTGAACTTTCATTATTCTCCATCCTCATGAGGGAGAGAAATTATAAACTATATTAAAGATATGAGGGTTTTTGGTAATGGAATTTCAAGGCACAGGGCAATGTTTCTTAAACGTACACAAGGCAAATAATTTAGTTTGTGTGGGTGCACAATGAGTTCTGAGACAGACAGGAGGAGAGATATTTAAACCACAGGACTCATACTACAGACCTCGAGTTTCAGACGCAAAAGCATTGTACATAATGTAATTGTCTTGTCTTTTGAACTGCATTAACCCTTGTGCTGTCTTAAGGGTAAAAAATGACCCGTCTCTATGTTTAACAGCAGAGAAAACACCCTAAATGATATTTTTTCAACTTTAAATTTGATGTCTTTTCCTAGTGACCCCGACATTAGAAAAAGTGAAACATCGCCTTTGTTCATATTTCCATGAAAGCTGTACACCACCAGCATCAAAGATTGTCATTTTTGACCCAGCAGTTATAAAAAGATGGACTGAGGGGGCACAATGTCACGTGTGACAATTTCTTCACCTCTTATGAACTCAGCCAGCAGCTCCTGAAGAGGAAGATCACCATGGTTGGCACAGTTAGAAAAAACAAGCCTGAGCTCCCCCCTGCACTCCTCGCAACAAGGGGGAGAGAGGCCTTCTCATCAAAGTTGCCTTCACCCCCACCACCACTCTAGTTTCTTACCTCCCAAAGAGGAACAAGAATGTGGTCCTCCTGAGCACACTCCACAAAACGTCTGAGATCAGTGATCGTGAAGACAGGAAGCCAGCCATCATCCTGGACTACAACCACAACAAAGGAGGTGTGGACAACCTGGACAAGGTGATTGGAACTTACAGCTGCAGGAGGATGACTGCCCGCTGGCCTCTGGTCATCTTCCATAACATCATTGATGTCTCCACTTACAATGCCTTCGTGATACGGAACAAGATCAATCCTACCTGGATTCCTGATAAGCGGAACAAGAGAAGGGTGTTCCTGGAGCAGCTGGGAAAGGCACTTGTAACCCCACACATTCAAAGAAGGGAGTGCCTCCCCTGCACAGCAGCCTCTGCAGCACTTGTGAAAGCTGTTCAGGGAGCTGAATCTTGTCCTAATCCACCTGAAGCTGCAGCTGGGGCAGGCAAGAGGAGGAGATGCCAATTCTTCCCCCCAAAGAAGGACTGTAAAACAAATACTATGTGCTGCACATGTGAGAAATACATCTGCAAAGTCCATGCACACACATTTGCATACTGTCCTACATGTGCTAATTAGAGTTGATTGATTTATGTTCTACAGGTTTTTGTTTTGTATGTATTACCTTATTTTATTCTTATTTATTGTTGTTGTTTATACACCTTGTGGGTGGGTGGGGGCAATGGTTAAAAAAATGGGAGAAATCTAGTATTTTGTAGTTGAATTCCTCATTGTACACTATATAAGAATATACAGTGGCTTGCGAAAGTATTCACCCCCCTTGGCATTTTTCCTATTTTGTTGCCTTACAACCTGGAATTAAAATGGATTATTAGGGGTTTGTATCATTTGATTTACACAACATGCCAACTACATTGAAGATGCTAAATATTTTTTATTGTGAAAAAAACAAGAAATAATAGAAAAAAAACAGAAAACTACATAACGATTCAAAGTGAATACTTTGTAGAGCCACATTTTGCAGAAATTACAGCTGCAAGTCTCTTGGGGTACGTCTCTATAAGCTTGGCACATCTAGCCACTGGGATTTTTGCCCGTTCTTCAAGGCAAAACTGCTCCAGCTCCTACAAGTTGGATGGGTTCCGCTGGTGTACAGCAATCTTTAAGTCATACCACAGATTCTCAATTGGATTGAGGTCTGGGCTTTGACTAGGCCATTCCAAGACATTTAAATGTTTTCCCTTAAACCACTCGAGTGTTACTTTAGCAGTATGCTTCGGGTCATTGTCCTGCTGGAAGGTGAACCTCTGTCCCAGTCTCAAATCTCTGAAAGAGTGAAACAGGTTTCCTCAAGAATTTCCCTGTGTTTAGCGCCATCCATCATTCCTTCAATTCTGACTAGTTTCCCAGTCCCTGCCGATGAAAACATCCCCACAGCATGATGCTGCCACCACCGTGCTTCACTGTTGGCATGGTGTTCTTGTGGTGATGACAGGTGTTAGATTTGTGCCAGACATAGTGTTTTCCTTGATGGCCCAAAAGCTCAATTTTAGTCTCATCTGACCAGAGTACCTTTTTCCATATGTTTGGGGAGTCTCCCACATGCCTTTTGGCGTGCACCAAAGGTGTTGCTTATTCTTTTCTTTAAGCAATGACTTTCTTATGGCCACTCTTCCATAAAACCCAACTCTGTGGAGTGTACGACTTAAATTGTTCTTATGGAGAGATACTCCAATCTTTGCTGTGGAGCTTTGCAGCTCCTTCAGGGTTACCTTTGGTCTCTTTGTTGCCTCTCTGATTAATGCCCTCCTTGCCTGGTCTGTGAGTTTTGGTGGGGGGACCTCTCTTGGCAGGTGTGTTGTGGTGCCATATTCTTTACATTTTTAATAATGGATTTAATGGTGCTCCGTGGGATGTTCAAAGTTTCTGATATTTTTTTATAACCCAACCCTGATCTGTACTTCTCCACAACTTTGTCCCTGAACTGTTTGGAGAGCTTCTTGGTCTTCATAGCGCCACTTGCTTAGTGGTGCCCCTTGCTTTGTGGTGTTGCAGACTCTGGGGCCGTTCGGAACAGGTCTATATATACTGAGATCATGTGACAGATCATGTGACACTTAGATTGCACACAGGTGGACTTTATTTAACTAATTATGTGACTTCTGAAGGTAATTTGTGGCACTAGATCTTATTTAGGGGCTTCATAGCAAAGGGGGTGAATAGATATGCACGCACCCCTTCCTTTTTTTTGTAGTTTTTGATAGAATACATTTTTTTCATTTCACTTCACCAGTTTGGCCTATTTTGTGTATGTCCATTACATGAAATCCAAATAAAAATTATTTTAAATTACAGGTTGTAATGCAACAAAATAGGGAAAAATGCCAAGGGGGATGAATACTTTTGCAAGGCACTGTATTACTATGTGTCACGTCCTGACCAGCAGAGGGCGTTTTGCTTAGTCTTGGTCAGGATGTGGCAGGGGGTTTGTGTTTGTTAAATGTTGGGTTGATGATTGGGACTTCCAATTGAAGGCAGGTGTGTATAGTTGCCTTTGATTGGAAGTCCTATATAGGTGTGTGTGTTTGTCTTTGGGGTTGTGGGGAATTGTTTTTGCACTGCGTTTTAGATAGCCTGCAAAACTGTTGTAAATCGTGAGTACCGTTCATTGTTTTGTTTTCCCTGTGGATGCTTTTTTTCATTTACCAATTAAAAGAATGAGTGTCCACACTTCCGCTGCGCCTTGGTCCTTCTCTCTCCTGTCTGACATTTTCGCCG
>NC_138300.1:95640000-95672500 GCF_965601325.2 Salmo salar
TGTGTGTGTGTGTGTGAGAAGTGTTTTTTTGCTGCAGTGCAGAGGCCTGCATTGCCTCTCTCACAACTTTCTACTGGTTTCCCAGGCAACCAGGGTGTCTGCACATGGAGAGCAACTTCCCCAGACGGGTCTTTGTCAGTGCAGTCACGATCTGAGAGAGAGAGAGAGAGAGAGAGAGAGAGAGAGAGAGAGAGAGAGAGAGAGAGAGAGAGAGAGAGAGAGAGAGAGAGAGAGAGAGAGAGAGAATGGATGGATGGATGGATGGATGTGACTACAGGTGAATGTGTCATGAGTCAGAGTTACCATCATTTGATAAGTGAATTTGAAAGGTGTTCTTTTTTTATTTGAGTCTCAGTACAAATACAGTCAAATAGACTGCTTTGGAGTGCATGGGTGTCTGCATGTCTGAGTCAACCTGCTCTAAGGTTCATTGCTACTGTTAGCCTCTGTTCTGTGTTGTTCATAAACTCACCCAACAGGCCTGAGATCTTCACAGCAGGTTAGGGTCATGCCAGCACCAACATTTTTTGGAGATGGAAAACCAAAATGGAACTTTGTTAGGGGACAAAGTGTTTGGTACTTACCTTATGCACTGTGCTTTTCTGCACGCAAACTTTTACTATACCACAGGTCAATATACATTGAATGTACTAAACATTAGGAACACCTTCCTAATATTGAGTTGCACCCTCTTTTGCCCCCAGAACAGCCTAAATTCTTTAGGACATGGACTCTACAAGGTGTCGAAAGCATTCCTTAGGGATGCTGGCCCATGTTGACTCCAATGCTTCCCACAGTTGTGTCAAGTTGGCTGGATATCCTTCAGGTGGTGGACCATTCTTGATACACACAGGAAACTGTTGGGCATGTGAAACGATGTGCGCTGAGAGTCGGGAAGCAAGTTCAGGGAGTGTTTTAATAAAATAAAATGGAACATAATACAAAATAAGACACACTAACAGCACACAGACATGAAACTGAAACAGAAACATTGACTCCTGGGGAAGGAACCAAGGGGAGTGACATATATAGGGAAGATAATCAGGGAAGTGATGGAGTCCAGGTGAGTTTTATGACGCGCTGGTGCGCGTAACGATGGTGACAGGTGTGCGCCATGACGAGCAGCCTGGTGACCTAGAGGCCTCCCCGACGCGCAGTGCCAGCCGCAGGATGCCAACCAAAATGACGATCCCGGGGATCAGGAGCAGACCGGTCACCTCTGCTGAGGAGCGGGAAATCTGTCAGTCCGGCTGAGACACGGGAGCATGGTGACCTAGAGCACCGAAGAGAGCCTAAGTGACGGTACCCCCTCCCAGGCATGTTCGGCTCCAGCTGCAGGATGCCAACCAAAGGGATGATCCTGGGGATCAGGAGCAGACCGGTCAAACCTGCTGATGCGCGGGAACCTGTCGCTGGCTGGGGCACGAGAACCTGACAGACAGGCTGAGGCAGAGGAGCCTGGCGATCCGGCTGAGGAATGAGAACCTGACGAGCCGGTGGAAGCAGGGGAGCCTGGCAATCCGGTGAAGGCATGAAAGCCCGACGAGCCGGCTGTAGCAGGGGAGACTGGCGATCCGGCTGAGGCATGAGAGCCTGACGAACCAGCGGAGGCAGAGGAGCCTGGCGATCTGTCTGAGGCATGAGAGCCTGTAGCGGCTCCCGGACCTGACATCATTCCCACCAAAACAAAACAAAAGAAACACTCCCTGATGCTTCCCTAGGTGAGCTGTCATTCTGTAACGATGTGCGCTGAGAGTCGGGAAGCAAGTTCAGGGAGTGAGTGTTTTAATGAAATGAATGGAACATAATACAAAATAAACACTAACAGCACACAGACATGAAACAGAAACATTGACTCCTGGGGAATGAACCAAGGGGAGTGACAGATATATAGGGAAGATAATCAGGGAAGTAATGGAGTCCAGGGGAGTCTGATGACACGCAGGTGTGCGTAACGATGGTGACAGGTATGCACCATAACGAGCAGCCTGGTGACCTAGAGGCCGGAGAGGGAGCACACGTGACAGCATGAAAAACCCAGCAATGTTGCAGTTCTTGACATACTCAAACCGGTATGCCTGGCACCTACTACCATACCCCGTTCAAAGGTACTTAAATCTTTTGTCTTGCCCATTTACCCTCTGAATGGCACACATACACAATCCATGTCTCAATTGTCTCAAGGCTTAAAAAAATATATTTCACCCCTCCCCTTCATCTACACTGATTGAAGTGGATTTAACAAGGGATCATAGCTTTTACCTGGAGTCACCTGGTCAGTTAACAACCACGTTTCCATCCACAGTTGTTATGCTAGTAAAGTCATACCTTATTTAACAAATCATGACAGCTTGTTTGTTCTACATGGTGGGATCTTTTTGTGTCTGTAAAATTAATTATGCGAGCAATGGTTGTGGAAACTCCTTTATGACCAAATATTGATATAATAACCATCATAAATATTGATGTAAATCAAATCAAATCAAATTGTATTTGTCTCATGTGCCGAATACAACAGGCTAATTTCATAGTACGCAATAAAAAAAAAATGATTCTCATTGCTGCAACTCTCGTATGTACTCGGGAGAGAAGAGAAGGTCAAAAGCCGTGTATCCTCCGAAACACAACCCAACCATGTTCAGCTCCAGCTGCAATGCTCACTTAACCCAGAAGACAGAAACACCAATGTGTCGGAGGAAACACCGTGCATCTGGCCACCATGTCAGCGCACACTGAGCCCGACCCGCCACAGGAGTCACTAGTGCAGACAATGTTGGGCCAATTGTGCGCCGCCCCATGGGTCTCCAGCCGACAGAGCCTGGACTCAAATCCAGAATCTCTAGTGCCTTAGACCACTGCGCCATTCGGGAGGAACAGTAAACTTGGAGTCATGCAGTGATATGGTGTCTGGTCTTCCCCCTATGACTCAGGAAACCATGCAGTTTATTAGGCTACAGTTGAAGTAAGTTATGATGAACTTCACAGGGTGGTGAAAGTGCACAGTGATCTTGACGCTCCTTTCCAGTAGATATCAAGGGTCTTATTCTGGTGACATAATGATTGATGCTTGACTGCCGTTTGACAAAATAAGTGATCTGGCTGTTATCCATAATAATCTTATCATGGAGACTAACCTACCCGCACTGTATATGTTGGCTAGAGCGCACATTCCAAGACCAGAGTAGGCACATTTTCTATTTAATGCAACAGTTTTTTTGACTAAACTATTGGTGGAGTTGAAAATGCTATGGAAACACATTGAAATTTAGATTTTTATTCGATACATGAAAACTTAAGCGAACAAGTACATTTTGTGTGTATTGTGTCATCATGGACTGACTTTTATCCCCAACAAGTCAATTTGGTGGAAACACCGCTGTTGAGAAAATACACATATTTTCTTTATGCGGATTTTAGAACATTCGCATGAAGATCTGTCCTAGTTATGTCATGGAAAGAGCAGGTTCCTAATGTTTTGTAAACTCAGTGTAGTCTACCAGTCTAACTGTCTATCCTGGCCTCTATCCACCATTCATAGTGACAATAGAGGTAGGTGGATTGTAGCAATCATACCACACATAAAAGCATTGAAAGCTGCATAAAATGTCAATATGAATCCACAAGAACAAATAAGAATAGCTGATAGACAGCGGAGAGGCCAGGTGCATCATTGCGCATGAAAGAACAGTGAAGACATGCTGATCTGGTTTAGGGACAATACAATTATCCTACCTAATCTAGCCTAGACCAGAATGCAATGAATAATTGCATTATTGTTTTCAAGTTAGTATAAAATTCTACTCCAGTCTGCTGTGAAAATGTTATTTAAATAATGCCGTTTGACAAATAAAAACAATCTTGTCCATAATAATCTCATCATGCAGTAGGCTATACCGGCACTGTATCTGCAAGCTGTTAGCTAGAGCACACGTGCCAATACCAGAATGGGCACATTTGCTATACCTACGCAACATTTTTAGCGACAAAACCATCAGTAGGCCTAGAGATGAAAACGCATTTAACTTGTTTATTTTATTCGGTACATGGTAATTCAGCTGCAAAGGTAACTACGTATTTATGTACAGACTTTTATCCACAACAAGTCAATTTGTTGTTTTTATGGAGTTTTTTTGGAATATTTGCATGATAATCTGTCACCAATTGGGTGGAAACCTAGTTATAGACAGCCCCAAAAATGTCAAGAATAAGCTACAGACCGGCCAAAACAAGCTGGTAAGAAATGTACTTAATTACATTTTTTTGTCTGTATCGCTGTAATGTGTCTGTATCTATGTAATGTGTCTGTATCTATGTAATTGTATAGTATATGTGTGAATGTAAAAAATTGAGACCACAATGGAAATAACTCCCCGACTTTATTGTGTAGTCACGGTCACTTTAAAACAATCTTTGTACTGTGTGTATATATGTACAGTACCAGTCAAAAGTTTGGACACACCTACACATTCAATGGTTTTCCTTCATTTTTTACTATTTTCTACATTGTAGAATAATAGTGAAGACATCAAAACTATCACATATGGAATCATGTAGTAACCAAAAAATTGTTAAACAAATCTAAATATATTTTAGATTCTTCAAAGTAGCCAACCAGCCTTGATGACAGCTTTGCACACTCTTGGCATTCTCTCAATCAGCTTCACCTGGAATGCTTTTCCAACAGTCTTGAAGGAATACCCATATATGCTGAGGATTTGTTGGCTGCTTTTCCTTCACTCTGTGGTCAAACCCATCCCAAACCATCTCAATTGGGTTGAGGTCAGGTGATTGTTGAGGCCAGGTCATCTGATGCAGCACTCCATCACTCTCCTTCTCGGTCAAATAGCCCTTACACAGCCTGGAGGTGTGTTTTGGGTCATTGTCCTGTTGAAAAACAAATTATAGTTCCACTAAGCGGAAACCAGATGGGATGGTGTATCGCTGCAGAATGCTGTAGTAGCCATGCTGGTTAAGTGTGCCTTGAATTCGAAATAAATCACAAACAGTGTCACCAGCAAAGCACCATCACACCACGTGTTTCTTGGCCCAAGCAAGCCTTATTTGTGTTCTTTAGTAGTGGTTTCTTTGCAGCAATTTGACTATGGCGGCCTGATTCACGCAGTCTCCTCTGAACAGTTGATTTTGAGATGTGTCTGTTACTTGAACTCTGAGAAGCATTTATTTGGGCTGCAATTTCTGAGGCTGGTAACTCTAATGAACTGCAGCAAAGGTAACTCTGGGTCTTCCTTTCCTGTGGCGGTCCTCATGAGAGCCAGTTTCATCATAGCACTTGATGTTTTTTGCGACTGCACTTGAAGAAACTTTCAAAGTTCTGGAACTTTTCCAGATTGACTGACCTTCATGTCCTAAAGAAATGATGGACTGTCGTTTCTCTTTGCTTATTTGAGCTGTTCTTGCCATAATATGGACTTGGTATTTTTACAAATAGGGCTATCTTCTGTATACCACCCCTACCTTGTCACAACACAACTGATTGTTTCAAACGCATTAAGAAGTAAAGAAACTCCACAAGTTAATGTTTAACAATAAATACCTGTTAATTGAAATGCATTCCATGTGACTACCTCATGAAGCTGGTTGAGAGAATGCCAAGAGTGCGCAAAGCTGTCATCAAGGAAAAGGGTGGCTACTTTGAAGAATCTCAAATATAAAATATATTTTTATTTGTTTAACACCTTTTTGGTTACTACATGATTCCATATGTGTTATTTCATAGTTTTGATGTCTTCACTATTATTCTACAATGTATGAAAATAGTAAAAATAAAGATAAACCCTTGAATGAGTAGGTGTGTCCAAACTTTTGACTGGCACTGTATATATATTTTTTTACTGACAAATAAAATGAAGAACCTTCAACCCTGTGGCCTGTAGCCTTGCGTGGCATCTATTGTGCCGCAAAAGCATGCTGAAGTGGCAATGTCGATATCCACCTTTATGAACACAGCAGTGTAGATAGAAATGTATTGTACTGTGATGTGATGGAAAATGTCTATCCTTCATTGACAATAAAGTTACTATTCTATTTGATTCTATAGTATGAAGCTGATTATTCTACTAGACAGACATGTGTCTGTTCTCCACAATGCATTGTGCACTTTCTGTAACCCCAGGACCCAGCTGGTTAGGATGAGAGGGGTTTATGTGACAGAACAGTTCATTGTCCATATAATTATAACCTAGTTAGTGTAATGATGATGTTGCTATTGTCCAGGCAGTCTGTCCAGGGGGTTGATGACTGTATTTGTATTCATAAGGCACTATATCATTTAGTTATGTAATATCTCTTCTCTGCCTTCACTCATTACGGAAACTCATATCTCTTTATTATGGATAACAAGGAGGGTAGACCTGGTGTCTGTGTGTGTGCGTGTGTATTTTCTTGTACTCTTCAACTCTCCTCTTCTTTTCTCTCCTCTCCTGGTGTTAAGTCATGTAAATAAGCTGAATTGTGCCAATAAAGGCTTTTTAGAATAAATCTCTTCTCCTTCCTGGTTGAGGAGTAGAGACTATGTATAGTACAGTACTGTATAATGCTGACGGGCAGAATGAGAGCAGAAGATAGAGGGATGGAAAGAGGGAGAGAATGAAGAGGGAGAGGAAGCTGGGCCACTGCTGTTAATCAGAACCTATGATTAGAGGGAGGGAGGGAGGGAGGGAGGGAGGGAGGGAGGGAGGGAGGGAGGGAGGGAGGGAGGGAGGGAGGGAGGGAGGGAGGGAGGGATTTAGTGAGAACGATGGAGAGAGGGAGGGAGAGATGTAGTGAGAACGATGGAGAGAGGGAGCGAGGGAGAGATGTAGTGAGAACGATGGAGAGAGGGAGAGATGTAGTGAGAACGATGGAGAGAGGGAGGGAGAGATGTAGTGAGAACGATGGAGAGAGGGAGCGAGGGAGAAATGTAGTGAGAACGATGGAGAGAGGGAGAGATGTAGTGAGAACGATGGAGAGAGGGAGAGATGTAGTGAGAACGATGGAGAGAGGGAGCGAGGGAGAGATGTAGTGAGAAGGATGGAGAGAGGGAGCGAGGGAGAGATGTAGTGAGAAGGATGGAGAGAGGGAGCGAGGGAGAGATGTAGTGAGAACGATGGAGAGCGGGAGAGAGGGAGAGATGTAGTGAGAACGAGGGAGCGAGGGAGAGATGTAGTGAGAACGATGGAGAGAGGGAGCGAGGGAGAGATGTAGTGAGAAGGATGGAGAGAGGGCGCGAGGGAGAGATGTAGTGAGAACGATGGAGAGAGGGAGAGAGGGAGAGATGTAGTGAGAACGAGGGAGCGAGGGAGAGATGTAGTGAGAACGATGGAGAGAGGGAGAGAGGGAGAGATGTAGTGAGCACGATGGAGAGAGGGAGAGAGGGAGCGAGGGAGCGAGGGAGAGAGGGATCAAGGGAGAGATGTGGTGAGAACGATGGAGAGAGGGAGAGAGGGAGAGATGTAGTGAGAACGATGGAGAGAGGGAGCAAGGGAGAGATGTAGTGAGTATGATGGAGAGAGGGAGAGAGGGAGCGAGGGAGAGAGGGAGCGAGGGAGAGATGTAGTGAGTACGATGGAGAGAGGGAGAGAGGGAGCGAGGGAGAGATGTAGTGAGAACGATGGAGAGAGGGAGCGAGGGAGAGAGGGAGCGAGGGAGAGATGTAGTGAGAACGATGGAGAGAGGGAGAGAGGGAGAGAGGGAGAGAGGGAGAGATGTAGTGAGAACGATGGAGGGAGAGATGTAGTGAGAATGATGGAGAGAGGGAGAGATGTAGTGAGAATGATGGAGAGAGGGAGAGATGTAGTGAGAATGATGGAGAGAGGGAGAGATGTAGTGAGAATGATGGAGAGAGGGAGAGATGTAGTGAGAATGATGGAGAGAGGGAGAGATGTAGTGAGAATGATGGAGAGAGGGAGCGAGGGAGCGATGTAGTGAGAACGATGGAGAGAGGGAGAGAGGGAGAGATGTAGTGAGAACGAGGGAGCGAGGGAGAGATGTAGTGAGAACGAGGGAGCGAGGGAGAGATGTAGTGAGAACGATGGAGAGAGGGAGAGAGGGAGAGATGTAGTGAGCACGATGGAGAGAGGGAGAGAGGGAGAGAGGGAGCGAGGGAGCGAGGGAGAGAGGGATCAAGGGAGAGATGTAGTGAGAACGATGGAGAGAGGGAGAGAGGGAGAGATGTAGTGAGAACGATGGAGAGAGGGAGAGAGGGAGAGATGTAGTGAGAACGATGGAGAGAGGGAGCGAGGGAGAGATGTAGTGAGTATGATGGAGAGAGGGAGAGAGGGAGCGAGGGAGAGATGTAGTGAGTACGATGGAGAGAGGGAGAGAGGGAGCGAGGGAGAGATGTAGTGAGAACGATGGAGAGAGGGAGCGAGGGAGAGAGGGAGCGACGGAGAGATGTAGTGAGAACGATGGAGAGAGGGAGAGAGGGAGAGAGGGAGAGAGGGAGAGATGTAGTGAGAACGATGGAGAGAGGGAGAGATGTAGTGAGAATGATGGAGAGAGGGAGAGATGTAGTGAGAATGATGGAGAGAGGGAGAGATGTAGTGAGAATGATGGAGAGAGGGAGAGATGTAGTGAGAATGATGGAGAGAGGGAGAGATGTAGTGAGAACGATGGAGAGAGGGAGCGAGGGAGAGAGAGCGAGGGAGAGAGGGAGCGAGGGAGAGATGTAGTGAGAACGATGGAGAGAGGGAGAGATGTAGTGAGAACGATGGAGAGAGGGAGAGATGTAGTGAGAACGATGGAGAGAGGGCGCGAGGGAGAGAGGGAGCGAGGGAGAGAGGAGGCTGTGACACTACTGATGGTCAGAACCTATACACTGTGATTAGAGAAGAGAGAAAGAAATAGAGTTTCTCTATTTTCCTTTTGCTTGTGTACATTTACATTTCGCCACGTTATATTAATAAAAAGCCCAACAGATGGGAAGGTTCTGCCAGACCTACAGTAGTTGAACCTGCCATAGCTATGGTTTTCAACAGTTTCAATATGCGTTGTGTTACAGGCAGCTTACATTTCCCCATTTTATGAATGCACAAGACTGTGGTGTGTGTGGTGTTCGTGCGCGTGCGTTTGGTGTGTGCATCTCTCTCCCTTTGTCACTCTCTCTCTCTCTCTCTCTCTCTCTCTCTCTCTCTGCGGGTCTAGTGTGAACAGCTCGCTATTCAGTAGCAATGGTAATATATTCAGCTGATGAGCCCTGCTCTGTAAAGTGTTAACCTAGTTACATGATTTAACCAGCTCTCTCAAGTCTCCACAACTGTATCATGGTTAAGTCAAGGATTCTTCCGATGTCATTGAGGAGTACACCACATCAGTCACTGGCTTTATCAATAAGTGCATAGAGGACGTCATCACCACAGTGACTGTACGTACATACCCCAACCAGAAGCCATGGATTACAAGCAACATTCACACTGAGCTAAAGGGTGGAGCTGCCGCTTTCAAGAAACGGGACTCTAACCCGGAAGTTTATAAGAAATCTCGCTATGTCCTCCGACGAACCATCAAACAGGCAAAGTGTCAATACAGGACTAAGATCGAATCATACTACACCGGCTCCGACGCTCGTCGGATGTGGCAGGGCTTGCAAACTTTACAGACTACAAAGGGAAGCACAGCTGAGAGCTGCCCAGTGACACGAGCCTACCAGATGAACAAAAAAACAAGGCAAGCAACACTGAAACATGCATGAGAGCATCAGCTGTTTCGGACTACTGTGTTATCATGCTCTCCGCAGCCGATGTGAGTAAGACCTTCAAACAGGTCAACATTCAGATTACCATTTTCAACCTCTCCCTGTCTGTAATACCAACATGTTCCAAGCAGACCAACACAGTCCCTGTGCCCAAGAACACTAAGGTAACCTGCCTAAATGACTACCGACCCGTAGCAATCATGTCTCTAGCCATGAAATGCTTTGAAAGGCTGGTCATTGCTCACATCAACACAATTATCCCTGAAACCTTAGACCCACTCCACTTTGCATACCGCACCAACAGATCAAAAGATGATGCAATCTCTACTGCACTCCACACTGTCCTTTCACACCTGGACAAAAGGAACACCTATGTGAGAATGCTATTCATTGACTACAGCTCAGCGTTCAACACCACAGTGCCCTCAAAGCTCATCACTAAGCTACGGACCCTGGGACTAAACACCTCACTCTGCAACTGGATCCTGGACTTCCTGATCAGCGACAACGATGAGACAGCCTATAGGGAGGAGGTCAGAGACCTGACCGTGTGGTGCAAGGACAACAACCCCTCCCGCAACGTGATCAAGACAAAGGAGAAGATTGTGAACTACAGGAAAAGGAGGACCAAGCATGCCCCCATTCTCATCGACAGGGCTGTAGTGAAGCAGGTTGAGATCTTCAAGTTCCTTGGTGTCCACATCACCAACAAATGATCATGGTCCAAGCACACCAAGACAGTCATGAAGAGGGCACGACTAAACCTATTCCCCCTCAGGAGACTGAAAAGATTTGACATGGGTCCTCAGATCCTCAAAAGGTTTTATAGCTACACCATCGAGAGCATCCAGACGGGTTGCATCACTACCTGGTATGGCAACTGCTCGGCCTCTGACCGCAAGGCACTACAGAGGGTACTGCGTACAGCCCAGTACATCACCGGGGCCAAGCTTCCTGCCATCCAGGATCTCTGTACCAGGCAGTGTCAGAGGAAGGCCCTAAAAATTGTCAAAGACTCCAGCCACCCTAGTCATACTCTGTTCTATATGCTATTGCATGGCAAGTGGTAAGTCTAGGTCCAAGAGGCTTCTAAACAGCTTCTTCCCCCAATTCATAACACTCCTGAACAGCTAATCAAATGGCTACCCAGACTATTTGCATTGCCCCCCCCCCCACGCTCCTGCTATGCTCTGTTTACCTGAATTACCTCGACACCAGTGCCCCCGCACATTGACACATTGACTTTGCACCAGTACCCCCTGTATATAGCCCCGCTATTGTTATTTACTGCTGCTCTTTAATTATTGATATTCTTATTGTATTTTCTTAAAACTGCATTGTTGGTTAAGGGCTTGTAAGTAAGCATTTCACTGTAAGGTCTACCTGTTGTATTCGGTGCATTTCATTTGAAGTGTGTGTGTATGTGTGCACGTGTATGTGTGTGTGCATGTGCACTGTTATATTAGCAATGCTGAGCCACATACAGTATGGGTGTGTGTGAATTATTGATGTTGTGTTTCACAGAGAGCTGTAATGCTGGAGTAGCGCACCTGAGGGAGAGATTTATGAGATGGATAAAGTTATGGATGCCTAGTGTAACACACACACACACACACACACACACACACACACACACACACACACAACACACACACACACACACACACACACACACACACACACACACACACACACACACACACACACACACACACACATTCATATACACACATATACACACATATACACACACACACACATACATATACACACATATAAACATACATAGTAACACTCTTGCAGTTTACTGTCTGGGGTTAATACATTCACATTACACTCTCAATATATCCAGCCAGGTCACCCATGATACAAGTCAATATTCTATGTCCACCCATGTCTGAGGACGTTGGTAGATGATGTGGAAATAGGCCACTATGGGCAACAGTTAGCGCTGCTACCTTTGAGTAGGTTTCGCTTTTGTAGAGTGTTGTGGGCGGTGATGGCGGACGGGCATGAGCAATGTTTCAGGTTTAAATCCATTAGTAGTTTTTCAGATTTTTGTTTTAAGCCTATGTGGTAGAGCGAGAGGTGTTAGAGTGGGGAGAAAATTAGGAGAGATATTTTGTTTTTGAGTATTCATGAACAATCAACTAACCTAATAACTATTTCCTGTGTGTTGCATGAAGTGATTGGGGAGTGGGTGTCCCTGGCCTCAGACACTAAGCTCTAGACCAGGGCTCTCCAACCCTCTTCCTGGAGAGCTAACTTCCTTTAGGTTTTCACTCCAAACCTAATGAAAGAACAGCTGATTGTAATAAATAGCTGGTTTACAAGATTCATCAGATTCGTTACTACAATTGGAGCTGGAGTGAAAACCTACAGGAGGGTTGCTCTCCAGGAACAGGGTTGGAGTGAACCTACAGGAGGGTAGTTCTCCACGAACAGGGTTGGAGTGAACCTACAGGAGGGTCGTTATCCACGAACAGGGTTGGAGTGAGCCTACAGGAGGGTAGCTCTCCAGGAACAGGGTTGGAGTGAACCTACAGGAGGGTCGTTATCCACGAACAGGGTTGGAGTGAGCCTACAGGAGGGTAGCTCTCCAGGAACAGGGTTGGAGTGAACCTACAGGAGGGTAGTTCTCCAGGAACAGGGTTGGAGTGAACCTACAGGAGCGTAGCTCTCCAGGAACATGGTTGGAGTGAACCTACAGGAGGGTTGCACTCCAGGAACATGGTTGGAGTGAACCTACAGGAGGGTTGCACTCCAGGAACATGGTTGGAGTGAACCTACAGGAGGGTAGCTCTCCAGGAACAAGGTTGGAGTGAACCTACAGGAGGGTAGCTTTCCAGGAACAGGGTTGGAGAGCCCTGCTCTAGAGTGAGCCTCAGGCTCCATGCCGCTTAATAGGTGCTATCTTGCTATCTTTCCTGGGCCACACACACGCACACACGCACACGCGCACACACACACACACACACACACACACACACACACACACACACACACACACACACACACACACACACACACACACACACACACACACACACACAGACACAGCGCTCCTGGCCCAAGTTGTCCTCCAGGCCAGGTTTAAATTGAATTGGGTCTTAAACCTGATCATGGCACTTTAGATCACCACTGATGCTATTGAGAGGTCTAACCTGCTTATGACGGTCAAACACACACACACGCACACACACACACACACACACACACACACACACACACACACACACACACACACACACACACACACACACACACACACACACACACACATATGCTGCAATCTGTGCTTGCTCTCACCCTACCTGCATGGATACATCAAAACCCAATATCCTCCATACTGGGTTTACCTAGGTCTGCCCACGCACGTACACACATACATACACTCACACTCTGTATGTCACCCAATTCCTACAAAAGCTTTTGGAAGCAGTAGGTAGAATATTTGTATTTGGTTTAGGATCATGTGCGTGTTTGCTGGATCAGTGTTCTGTGGTGTTTCACTGTGATCAACCTGCCAGACAGGTTTTTACTGGTCACAGAGGTAGATGTGACAGGTTGTGAGGGAACAGGAGGAGTAAGGGTACATTAGCAAAAAAATGCTCCAAAACTATAACTTGCTCTCCACCTTCTTTTAAAAAAGTGTTCCAACATGTTTTTAGCACTAATTTCCCTGACTGATCACTTTCTCATGCTCTGGCTTGTCCCTCTGCAAGAGAGATACATTAAAGACACCTTCCTAAAATTAAGTTGCACCCTTTTGCCCTCAGAACAGGCCATTCTTGATACACACGGGAAACTGTTGAGTGTGAAAAACCCAGCAGCGTTGCAGCTCTTAACACAAACTGGTACACCTGGCAACTACTGCCATACCCCGTTCAAAGGCAATTCAATGGCACACATACACAATCCATGTCACAATTGTCTCAATACTTAAAAATCTTTTTTAACCTGCCTCTTCTTCTTCATCTACACTAATTGAAGTGGATTTCAGTAAGGGATCATAGATTTCACCTGCATTCACCTGGTCAGTCTTTGTCATGGAAAGAGCAGGTGACCTTAATGTTTTGTACACTCGGTGTATAGTGAGCAATATGTTTGGAACATCAAATCGCAATGAAAAATCGCAGTATTGAATTGCAATACATATACAATCGTGAGAATCGCAATACATATCGTATTGGCACCTAAGTATGGTGATAATATCGGGAGGTCCCTGGCAATTCCCAGCCCTAGAAATATACAGAACTCTCTCTCACAAACACACGCACACTCATTCACCCATCCATTCATTCAGTACACTACAGTAGTAATTATACAAATTGTACACTTTGTCCTGTTTGGCTGGCCGTTTTCCCTTCTCTCTGTCTGTGATTTCCACTAAGCCTAGATGCAGCAGCAGGCCAGATAAGGTAATGTGTGAGATGATGCAAAGGCCTGAGATGAAAGAAGTCTTCCGTCCCCAATCCACCTCTCCTGAAGGTCCTTTATCACAGCTCAATCCCTCCTTACAGACAGAGGTAGAGATGTAGAGAGGGAGAGAGAGAGAGAGAGCGAGAGAGAGAGAAAGCAATGCATCTGTGTGGAGAGTGAGAGAGACTCAGGCAGTCAGCTCATTGTCATTTCTAGAGCAGTGGCAGAATGTTGTGGAGTGATAAGGCTCACTGTGTAACATATTGGAAATGAATACACTGTTCTACTCCTCCATTTGTAAAACTGACAATGCCTTGTGTTTTAGAACATTTTCCAGACAAATGGACGCATGCACACACACACACACACACACACACACACACACACACACACACACACACACACACACACACACACACACACACACACACACACACACACACACACACACACACACACACAAACACACACACTGGAACACATTAGCTCTGTTAATGGTCTGTGGAATTCACAGGGTAGAGGATTAGTGTGTGAGTAAAATTAAGGGCGCTGTGTGTTTACCAGTGGTTTGTTTGTGAGCGGCTGGTTAGGATGCGTGCAACATTAATCCGCTCTGTATTAAATTAGTAATTAGTAATTCTCCTAAGGACAAGTAATTGACTCCTTTAGACCTACAGTGGAGCAGTCAGTGGCTTCTCACTCATACACAATTGATTATGAATTGATGGTCATTACATTATTCATGTTCTATAGGCTACTCCGTTAGTGGTGTTGAATACCTTTCTCTGTTAAGTGTGTATGGTACTTGCAATTGTATTTGCATTTATTATGGATCCCCATTAGCTGCTGCCAAGACAGCAAGTATTCTTCCTGGGGTCCAGCAAAAATTAAGGCAGTTTACACAATTAATGACACTGATTGGCTTTTAGCCTGTATGCTTGAAAGTCATGTGCATGCATACATGCACGGATGCACACACTCATACACACTCACACACACACACACGCACACACACACGCACACCACACACACACACACACACACACACACACACACACACACACACACACACACACACACACAACACACACACACACACACACACACACACACACACACACACACACACACACACACACACACACACACACAAAAACAAACATCAGTTTGATGTGTGGGGTGTTAAAATGGTCTGGTGATTGAAAAGGAACATAAGAGTGTCCTTGAACAAACAGTCCCCATACAGAGATAGGATTGAGTTAGCTCTCTTTCTCTCCAACCACATAACAGAGGACAGTACAGCCTCAACACTACTGACAAATAGACCACTCTGATAATTACACAGTAAAAACAAATTACTTGTCTGTATGTGTGTGTGTGTGTGTGTGTGTGTGTGTGTGTGTGTGTGTGTGTGTGTGTGTGTGTGTGTGTGTGTGTGTGTGTGTGTGTGTGTGTGTGTGTGTGTGTGTGTGTGTCAGGGTTGGCCACAGCTCCCTTTCCCCCCAACACACAAACACACACACAGAGAGAAAGAAAGAGACAGCACATCCTTCAACAACCAATCACAACACGGGGATCCAGTGAAACCATGGCAACCCAGGAGCCTTGAATGTTATTGGCAGGGGTCAGAGAAATGAAAGAGAGAGACGGAAGTCAAGTTTAAAGGAGAAGAAAGAAACTGACCAACTGCCAAAACTGCAACTGTGTTGTTCAGAGATTTGACAGTTAGTGACTTGTTGATAAACCTTAAAAGAGAGAGAAGAGATGTAGAGCGAGAGAGAAAAAGAGCGAGGGGGAGCGAGCGGGAGTTGGCCTTTTGATTAATTCAGTTACAGAGGTTCTTTGTACTGGTCAGTTTGTATGAGTTACAGTGCCTTGCAAAAGTATTCACCCCCCTTGGCGTTTTTCCTGTTTTGTTGCTTTACAACCTGTAATTTAAATATAATTTTATTTGGAGTTCATGTAATGGAAATACACAAATAGTCCAAATCGGTGAAGGGAAATGAAATAAAATGAAAAAAACATGTGAAAAGTGGTGGGTGCATATGTATTCACCCCCTTTGCTATGAAGCCCCTAAATAAGATCTGGTGCAACCAATTACCTTCAGAAGTTGCATGCATAATTAGTTAAATAAAGTCGCACCTGTGTGCAATCTAAGTGTCACATGATCTCAGTATATATACACCTGTTCAGAAAGGCCCCAGATTCTGCAACACCACAAAGCAAGGGGCACCATGAAGACCAAGGAGCTCTCCAAACAGGTCAGGGACAAAGTTGTGGAGAAGTACAGATCAGGTTTGGTTTATAAAAAAATATCAGAAACTTTGAACATCCCACGGAGCACCTTTAAATCCTTTATAAAAATGTTTTGGAAAGAACATGGCACCACAACAAATCTGCCAAGAGAGGGCCGCCCACCAAAACGCATGGACCAGGCAAGGAGGGCATTAATCAGAGAGGCAACAAAGAGACCAAAAATAACCCTAAAGGGGCTGCAAAGCTCCACAGCGGAGATTGGAATATCTGTCCATAGGACCACTTTAAGCCATACCCTCCACAGAGCTGGGCTTTATGGAAGACTGGCCATTAAGCCATTGCTTAAAGAAAAAAATAAGCAAACACGTTTGGTGTTCGCCAAAAGGCATGTGGGAGACTCCCCAAACATATGGAAGAAGGTACTCTGGTCAGAAGAGACTAAAAGGAAAGCTTTTTGGCCATCAAGGAAAACGCTATGTCTGGCGCAAACCCAACACCTCTCATCACCCTGAGAACATCATCCCCACAGTGAAGCATGGTGGTGGCAGTATCATGCTGTGGGGATGTTTTCATCGGCAGGGACTGGGAAACTGGTCAGAACTGAAGGAATGATTGATGGCGCTAAATAAAGGGAAATTCTTGAGGGAAACCTGTTTCAGTCTTTCAGAGATTTGAGACTGGGACGGAGGTTCACCTTCCAGCAGGACAATGACCGAAGCATACTGCTAAAGTAACACTTGAGTGGTTTAAGGGGAAACATTTAAATGTATTTGAATGGCCTGGTCAAAGCCCAGACCTCAATCCAATTGAGAATCTGTGGTATGACACAAAGGTTGCTGTACACCAGTGGAACCCATCCAACTTGTAGGAGCTGGAGCAGTTTTGCCTTGAAGAATGGGCAAAAAACCCAGTGGCTAGATTTGCCAAGCTTATAAAGACATACCCCAAGAGACTTGCAGCTGTAATTGCTGCGAAAGGGTGGCTCTACAAAATATTGACTTTGGGGGGTGAATAGTTATGTTTTCTCAAGTTTTCTTTTCTCGTTTGTTTCACAATAAAACATATTTTGCATCTTCAAAGTGGTAGGCATGTTGTGTAAATTAAATGATATAAACCCCCCCCCAAAAAAATCATTTTAATTCTAGGTTGTAAGGCAACAAAATAGGAAAAATGCCAAGGGGGGTGAATACTTTAGCAAGCCACTGTATGCTGTCTATGTTCACTGTGTGTGTGTGTGTGTGTGTGTGTGTGTGTGTGTGTGTGTGTGTGTGTGTGTGTGTGTGTGTGTGTGTGTGTGTGTGTGTGTGTGTGTGTGTGTGTGTGTGTGTGTGTGTGTGTGTGTGTGTGTGTGTGTGTGTGTGTGTGTGTGTGTGTGAGAGAGAGAGAGAGAGAGAGAGAAAATGAGGAGGTGAGTCACCATCCATCCTACTCAGAGAGGGGGAGATTGGGGTGAGGAGGTGAAGGATTGATGGTGAGTGTTCCTGTTTTTCACTGAGATACTGAAGCAAATAGAAATATCTTTACACTTTCGTACTGCAGGCTCCCATATACTGAAGTCTATTGCAGTGCTTCTACAGACTTTTCTTTGACTTTCTCATCACCTGGAATATTGTTGGATGCATGCATCACTTTTGAAATGTCTTGGATCTGCCTTGTTCTGTGTTTGCAGATATTTCTGTCTATCACATATTCAGCAAACCAGCTGTAGCAAATCATAAATATGAGAACAAGCACACACACATGCACACATATACACACACACACACGCACGCACGCACGCACACACACACACACACACACACACACACACACACACACACACACACACACACACACACACACACACACACACACACACACACACACACACACACACACACACACACACACACACACACACACTACCACCAGCACCAGTCAAAATGTGCAACTTCCAAAGCTGCCTCTGACAGGAGAGTTTACTTTTGCCCACTACAGCATGGTGGTGTGTTTGTGGGGTGGGGGGGGGGTTAGGGTTTGCGGGGGGGGGGGGGGGGGGGGGGGGGGGGGGGGGGGTGATAGATAGGATATTTGTGAGAAGGATAAGTGTCTTTACACTCAAAGGCTTACACTCAGATTACGGTATTGATATTCATGCAGTAATCCAATATGTTTCACTTCACTTCTATTGTTTCCAATTGTACAGGCACTGCTCCACAAATGTGTGTGTGTGTGTGTGTGTGTGTGTGTGTGTGTGTGTGTGTGTGTGTGTGTGTGTGTGTGTGTGTGTGTGTGTGTGTGTGTGCATGCGTGCGTTTGTGCTCTCGTATGTGTGTGCATGTGTGCATGTGCAAGTGCATGTGGAGTGTGTGTGTGTATCTCTCCCATTGATCTGCTGTGAAGTGTTTGTTATGTTGTATTGCTGTGACCCGGGACAAAGGACAGCGCTCATGAAAACACACACAAAGCACATGCTGCTGTTGTCACACGTTGATTCAACAGGATTACAGGCTTTGAAAAACACGATGCTCATCTTCAGTCACATCACATTTCTTTGCTGTTATGAAAGAACAATAGCATCGGTCTGTTTTCAATAACTGAATATTAGTCTGTGTATGTACTGTATATCTAAAGAAAAGTCCACCTTTGAAATTTGGTTCTCATTTTCCATATCCTATAAGAAAGGAATAGAGATATAGATTTCAATATTCCAGTTGAATAATGCTGTCACGATCGCTGTCTTCAAACTCCCTATCGTAAATAAGCCAAGGCGCAGCGTGCATGGAATTCCACATCCTCTAATGAAGTGAAACCAAAAAACAATACAGAAGGAAACGAAACGTGACGTTCTGGGCTGCTCACCGGCAGCTACACAAAAACAAGATCCCAAAATCACAGGTGGGAAAAGGGCTGCCTAAGTATGATCCCCAATCAGAGACAATGATAGACAGCTGCCTCTGATTGGGGACCATACCCGGCCAAACAAAGAAATAAGAAAACTAGATTGCCCACCAAAATCACACCATGACCTGACCAAATAGAGAAATAGAAAGGCTCTCTATGGTCAGGGCGTGACAGCCCCCCCCCCCCCCCCCCCCCCAAAGGTGCAGACTCCGGCCGCAAAACCTGACTCAATGGGGGAGGGTCCGGTTGGGCATCTAGCCTCGGTGGCGGCTCCGGTTCGGGATGTAGACCCCGCTCTGCTCGCTGATCCCTCCGCTTCCGTGGAACCGGGCCGAGGATCGTCGCCAGAGGCTCCGGACCGTGGATCGTCGCCGGAGGAACCGGACCGTGGATCGTCGCCGGAGGCTCTGGACTGCCGACCATTGCTGGAGGCTTTGGACTGCCGACCGTCGCTGGAGACTCTGGACCGCAGACCATCGCTGGAGACTCTGGACCGCAGACCGTCGCTGGAGACTCCGGACCATCGCTGGAGGCTTCGTGCCATGGATCATCACTGGAGGCTCCAGGCCATGGATCATCACTGGAGGCCTCGGGCCATGGATCATCACTGGAGGCTTCAGGCCATGGATCATCACTGGAGGCTTCGTGCCATGGATCATCACTGGAGGCTTCGGGCCATGGATCATCACTGGAGGCTTCGGGCCATGGATCATCTCTGGAGGCTTCGTGCCATGGATCATCACTGGAGGCTTCGTGCCATGGATCATCACTGGAGGCTTCATGCCATGGATAATCACTGGAGGCTTCGTGCCATGGATCATCACTGGAGGCTTCGTGCCATGGATCATCACTGGAGGCTTCGTGCCATGGATCATCATTGCAGGCTTAGGGCCATGGATCATCACTGGAGGCTTCGGGCCATGGATCATCACTGGAGGCTTCGTGCCATGGATCATCACTGCAGGCTTCGTGCCATGGATCATCACTGGAGGCTTCGTGCGTGGAGACGGTACAGGATATACTGGACCGTGGAGACGCACCGGAGGTCTGGAGTGCAGAGCTGGCACAACCCGTTCTGGCTGGATGCTCACCCTAGCCCGGCAACTGCGGGGCGCTGGCACAGGACGCACTGGGCTGTGAAGGCGCACCGGAGACACAGTGTGCAGAGCCAACGCAGGATATCCTGGGCCGAAGAGACGCACTGGAGACCAGTAGCACTGAGCCGGCACAATCCGTCCTGGCTGAATGCCCACTCTAGCATGGCAAATGCGGGGAGCTGGCACAGAGCGCACTGGGCTGTGGATGCGTACTGGAGACACAGTACATGTAACTGCAAAGCATGGTGCCTATACGGTCACACGCTCCCTACAGCGAGTACGGGGAGTTGGCTCTGGTCTGAAACCTTGCTCCGCCAAACACACCGTGTGCCCCCCCCCCCCCCCCCCCCCTAAATAATTTGGGGGCTGCCTCTCGTGCTTGCGTCTTGGTTGATTCTTCCCGGTCCAGCTCGTCTTCCCCGTAGGATCTTCTGTCACGATCACTGTCTTCAAACTCCCTATCATAAATAAGCCAAGGCGCAGCGTACATGGAATTCCACATCCTTTAATGAAGTGAAACCAAAAAACAATACAGAAGGAAACGAAACGTGACGTTCTGGGCTGCTCACCGGCAGCTACACAAAAACAAGATCCCACAATCACAGGTGGGAAAAGGGCTGCCTAAGTATGATCCCCAATCAGAGACAACGATAGACAGCTGCCTCTGATTGGGGACCATACCCGGCCAAACTAAGAAAGAAGAAAACTAGATTGCCCACCCAAATCACACCCTGACCTGACCAAATAGAGAAATAGAAAGGCTCTCTATGGTCAGGGCGTGACAAATGCAGGTATTTCTATTCCTTTTATATGACAATATACTGTACTCTGAATCTGGAAAACTACTGAAAGTCTTTACTTGGGAAACATGCTATAATAAATCAACCATAAAACGAACTCAGAGAGAGAGAGAGAGAGAGAGAGAGAGTGAGAGTATAATCTAGGGCTGACTGGATGAGTAGTCTGGATTTAAGTCAATTAGCTTCAGACAAAGAGGAGGGGAGAGAGAGAGAGGGACTGATAACAGTTATGACAAGGCATCTTCATAGCTCATTTGGCAACAAGGCAACATGCAGGCACAGTCTGAATGCATGACAGACTCCACTGCTACTGATAAGAGAGAGGAGCTGTCTCGTATTAGCACTACGGATGTTTTCACAGCAAGCCTTTGTTTGGGCTCTTGTGTTTGCAGACTAATGCATAATCACAAATCAACCCTTAACCCATATAATAGACAAAGACACTTCAGTAGATATGACATTATATGATGATAGCACTACCTCTACCATTTTGCTGACACCTATCCAATCCTTTCAGATCTTCACAAGGGCCTAGAGCAGAGCTATTCAAATACCTGCTTTTCTTCTCTATCTGGCACTTAATGATCATTGATCATAATTATGATTGATTGGCCAGAGAGTTCAGTGGCCTGGTGCCCCAAATCTGAATAAGTCCCTGATTGGAGGGAGAAAATCAAAATGTGTTTTGACCCTCCAGAATCATGATTGGATATACCTGGCCTACAACATGTTAATCCCCACATGATTCCCCACCTCAGACAGAGCTAATGGTCTCTCAAAGGTAACATATCTTTCACCAACACGCAATAGAAAGAAAAGTGGAGAAGATTTTCCTTTCAACAGAACACATAAGAAGCTGCTGTATTGCAGGACAAACACCCATCACAGAAGCATTCAGATGTGAGGAGCGAAAAAGGAGAGTCTCTGACTCTGGTGTAAAATGTTCTTATTCACCCTGCAGAGAAAACGACAGAAAACATCCACTTGACCCTGTAATACATGGGCACATCTGCTCCCACCAGCACACCTGTAGACAGTCCTCTCACACACACTGAGGAGCAGATGGGATAGAAAACAGTCAGTAACACTCTCTAGGAACCAGCTGTCTGAAATGCGTTATGAATGTATCATATGTAGTAGATTTAAGCATTTATAGAGACAAGTGGAAGAGTAGGAAGGGAAGAGGATGAGGAGTGAGGTGATAAAAAAGAGGACAAGGAAGAGGAGGCAGTATATCTGTACCCTTTGCCTACTGAGGCCAGTCCAATTGATGCCTGTAGGATTTAAACACAGCCTTTATGGTCCCCTCCAAGCCTGGCAGCAGAATGTCTGTAATTATTGAATGGCTTAATTCTTACCCCTTTTCTACTGAAATAGACAGATAAACGTCTCATTTGGAGCAACATGAACATTTTCAATGCTTCCATTCCTGTCTTCCTGTTCCGTCTGGGCCCTGAGTGACATTTGGTTTTCTGAGCTGAGCTGAGGAAACAGAAGCAGTCTGTGTGTCTGCTGAATGGAGGAGACGGTGACTGAGTGTATCTGAAGCGGCAGCTGAGAGGTCCAAGTGATGTTGCACTAGTCACCACAGAACACAAACACTCATTTCTGATGGTTGACCTTTCAACTGTGTGACATCATGGTGATTCAGAAGCTTAATCAGTGCAGGACACGACAGGATGAAACACACACATTGTGAATGTACTGTGGAAGCTTATTGCTGGTGATTACATAAATGATTCATTTTCATTGTGAAATTTTGACAGCGTAGTTAAATATCGGTTACACTGTAGGCTCCTTCTCCCACACAGGGGATGTGCAGGTAACTGCCAAAATAAAGGAAACACGTGAGTTAATGAAGGCTACAAAGTATATTGAAAGCAGGTGCTTCCACACAAATGTGGTTTTCTGAGTTAATTAAGGAATTAACATCCCATCATGCTAAAGGTCATGTATAGAAATGCCCAGTTGAACATTATTTTGTCTACCATGGCTAGAAGAAGAGATCTCAGTGACTTTGAAAGAGGGGTTTCTACGGAGCAGGGTTCCTTAACTGGTTTTATTTTCTGAAGAAATACACAATAATACAGAATAATAGAAAGACACGTGATCGTATACAAATGTAAGCAAAGTTTGAAATTATTATGTTTTAGTTCAATATTATATCTATTTGGGCTTCTTGCAGTCTACAAATTATTTGTAATAATGTTCATTCCCTCCGACCATCCGCTCAAGACAAAATGGCCCGCTGCTGAATCTAGTTGATGATCTCAGGCATAGGAGGTTTAAAGTGTGTGTGTGTGTGTGCGTGTGTGTGTGTGTGCGTGTGTGTGCGTGTGTGTGCGTGTGTGTGTGTGCGTGTGTGTGTGTGTGTGTGTGTGTGTGTGTGTGTGTGTGTGTTTGGAGATCTCAACCCAGTTGAACACTTATGGGAGACTCTGGAGGAGCTCCTGAGACAATGTTTTCCACCACCATCAGCAAAACACCAAATTATGGAATTTCTCATGGAAGAATGGAGTCACATCCCTCCAACAGAGTTCCAGACACTTGTAGAATCTATGCAAGGTGTTGAAGCTGTTCTTGTTCGTGGTGGCCCAACACCCTATTGAGGCACTTTATGTTGGTGTTTCCTTTATTTTGGCAGTTATCTGTAGTACGATCCACTTATTGATAAAAGGAACGATTCATTTTGATTCAGAAATTAGTTTAACAATATGCAAACTCCTTCAATGATGTACTATATATTTCACTGTACCGCGACATTTGGATAGTATTGCCTCGTTAAGGCTACCACTTGGGCTGCATCTCAATGATCTAAAGTAGCTTTCTCTCCTTGTCTCCTTCATTTGCACTGTTGTGACACTACAGGACAAGAGGAAAGCAATTGGTGGAAGAATACCAATACTTTTCATTCACCTGTAAAGTCCCCTCACATCAGGAAAATAGTAGAAAAATATATAAGGAGAAGAAGCCATGTCAGATTATTGGGATGCGCCCAAGCTTTGTTACTTAACCCCAAATTGCCCCTCTAGCAGCTGTAGATCTGAAAGGATTGTATGTGTGTGAGCACAGTGAGCATATAGTGACAATACCACCTAGGGCAAGGTGGCTGCTACCATATTGCTTGTACGTATTATTTTTACATCTACAGGAGTGCCTATGGGGAAGGGGCTGGAGGCTGATTTGGCATTCAGCATGTGTGTGTGTGTCTATCTAACCCCCTCGGCAATGTGAAGCAGCAGAGATCAGAAGGCCCTCTCATAGAGCTCCAGTGTGGGAGGGAGGATAATGCAGCATTGTATACAGCCTCACTTATAGACTCATTCACTGACAGGGACCAGTGGAAACGCAATGCATAGGAATAACAGAGGAAGAGTAGGGTAGAGCATATCTTATCATAGCTAACATAGAAATAGCATGGACCTCTAAATTATTATTCCATCTTACCCCCTACCCCCTTAGCACTGATGTACTGTACATCTGAAATGATTGGATAGGTGCAAGCAATATGGCAAAGAATTCCACAAGTCTATCAGGAGGCAAGGTGAAGCAATTGCCATATTGCTAAAGTTTATCTGATCCTTTTCCGATCTACAGTTGTGACTAGGAGGGTAGGGGGTAGGGCTCCATTTAGAATTATGAATGCATTCTGTTCAGTGTCTGTGGACTGACATGCTAACAGGCTTACAAGCTAATATGTCCACACTGTCATCAAGAGGGACAGGGAAAATAATGGCACGTTGAAGTGTCTCCGAGTAGAGAAATACAAACCAAAGGTTTTATTTTTTGTAGCCTCCTTATAGACTCCCCATAAAAATAGTGTTGCTCGAAATAATACCCAAAATAAGGAAAAGAAAAAACAATTTCATTGTTTCAATTAAGTCCATAGAGAAACAAACCCAGTGTCCAGACATTCATTTAATTTCAGCCCAGCTCCTTTTTTTCTTCCAAAAGCAGATTGGTCAGCAAACCCCAGTCTCTCTGCACCACGTCTGTAACTGTGAGGGATTACCATTAGAACGAGCCCTTACAGAGAGCAGACAGAGAACCTCTGTAATGCATCACTACATTAACCCTAAACACTACACATGCCATTAAGAAGCATGTCACAACCCAAGACAAAAATAAAAAAGAACAATACCTTATGCAACCTAAATCTGCATGAAGAAACCACACCAAATCTCTGTTCATAATAGCCTGTCCTTCATCTTAGCCAAGGGGACCTGGGTTAAATCAAATACAATCGTACTAAACGGGTTTAGATTCAGTAACATAAAGAGCTGTTTTTAGATAGATGTGTAGCTTTGCTCCAGTAAACAAAGGGTTAAACCTTAGCTGCAGAAATTCACTGCAGTCTAAAAGCATTTGGCTGATAGCTACTGAACAGCAAAATCTATGCTCTTCTCTCTACATCTCTCCCTCGACAAATGACTCTCTGTCTTTCTGTCTAGATTTTGCTTGGATGTGGCTGTTGATTTTGTTAATCTTCCGGAGTCCTTTATTGTATTTGTAACGTTTGGCACAGTCCAAACTGGCGCTTTTATAAGATGAACCTGCGAAGCCTGATCTGATGTTAGGGCTTGTTGTTTTATAAACTGCTGTGGGTATAAAGTGGTTTTACTACATTCTAAATGGTCTAAATAACAAAAAGAACAGTTTTCCTCAAGACAGCTCCTCCCTTAATCAATCAAACATACCATCATCGGGACCTCAACATCTCTCGCTTTTAAATAGAACTTACAAGTTATTAGAAAATAGTTTAAATTTTACTTTCTTCTTTGATACATAATCCCATCACTGTCCCCATATTAGATTAAGTTATATAGATGTATATTTTTTACATTTCTATATTTATGTATAAGCATGTACAAGATAGATAAAACTGTCTCCATTTTGCACTCTGTACAAAAGAAAGTTACCGTCTTCTTTGTGCATTCTATTGCATGGACTGGTGAGCAGAGAGGAGAGGAAGAGAGGAGGGAGTAGAGTCAGATCCATAAAGAAATCCACCCAGTTAGATCCACCCAGTTAGATCCACCCAGTTAGATCCACACAGTTAGATCCACACAGTTAGATCCACACAGTTAGATCCACAGTAAGGCCAGCATGAGTCCCTTAGATCTGGGTCTCCTGGACCTTCTCCTTGGTGTGAGTGGTCTTAATGACGTACGGCTCTGCGATGGTGCTGATGAGGCTGTGGTGGTGCTGCTGATGATGCTGGCGGCTGGAGGAACGGTGCAGGGAGTTTCCCAGGTTGTTATGGGTCCAGTGAGCCCCGTAGGCAGCTCTGTCCCTGTCCCTGTCCCTGTCTCTGTCTCTGTCTCTGTCTCTGTCTCGGTCTCTGTCTCTGTCTCTGTCTCTGTCTCTGTGGGAGGACGATGAGGATGATGAGATGTATCTTGTTTTTAAGATGGTGGGCAGAGCCAGCCCCGTCTCCTCAGACTCACTAGAACCTGACCTGGCTGGTGGAACCTCGGGAACCTCCTCGTCCATTTGGATGATCTCGATGGTCCGCGCCACTGCCACTGTGCTCCGCTGCTGATGCCGCTTACGCAGCTTGTAGAAGGCGATCAACATGGCAGCAGCAAGGAGCGTCACGGCAACGAAGCAGCCAATGATGATCTTGGTTGTCTTCACGACCTCGTCCAGGCTGGCAGAGGGGTGGGTGGGGCCACGGGCTGTGGGGAGAGATACCTGGCGGGGGGTCTGGGTACTCTGGAGCAGCATGGTGGGCGTGGAGATGAAGACGGGCTGGAACACTGAGGGCGAGGCTGGGACTGTGGGTTTGGGTTTGGGGGTCTCTTCTACGGTGGGCTCCAGCACCTCCACAGTCACTGTAGTGAAATAGGACAGGTTGGAGGTGTTGAGCTCAGCATTGCTGACATTCAGGTAGGCTGAGGCGTTGGAGTTACCTGCCATGTTAGTCACCATGCAAGTATAGACACCCTTGTCCGACGGCAAAACGTTGGAGAAGTTGAGCGTTCCATCATTGAGGACAGAGATCCGAGGGTGAGATGAGCCGTGGGTCAGAACGGTCCCGTTAGGAAGCAGCCATCGGACCGACGACATGGCGGCCGTAAGACACTTGAGCTCAGCCACTCTCTCTGCAGAGATGTTGAGGTCCCTGGGAGCATCCAGGATGAAGGGAGCAGAGCACTGGAATGTGGTCTGGTCCACCTCCACCAGGTATCGTCCCCTCATGTGGGCAGGGGAGTGGCAGCGGCCGCAGCAGGTGGAGTTAGTGGGGATGTACTCCCTGAGCCACCAGGACAGCCAGACCACGTCACAGTCACACCTCCAGGGGTTGTGGTGGAGATGGAGCTCCACCAGGTACTGCAGCGGGGCAAAGAGGTCGTGGGGGAGAGATGACAGGTTATTATGGGCTAGATTTAGCTCCACCAGCGCCGTGATGTCATCGAAGGCGTTCCTCTCGATCACGGTGATCCCAGAGTTCATGATCCAGAGTTTCTGTAGCGAGCGCAGGCCGCGGAAAGAGCCGGGCTTCATCTCAGGGAAAGTGTTCTCAGACATCTCCAGCTCCTCCAGGCCAGTCAGGGGAGACAGGACAGGCATCTCCCTGAGGTTACACATCCCTAGGTTCAGGTACTTGAGGTTCTGCAGGCCCTCAAAGGCCCCGTCAGAGATGTACTCTAGCCTCCTGAGCTCCCCTAGGTCCAGCCTCATCAGAGAGGGCACCCTGTTGAAGGCATAGGAGGGGATGCTTTCGATGGGGTTGTTCCTCAGCCACAGCTCCCTCAGCTTGGACAGGTACTCAAAAGCCCCGCTGGGGATCCCTGTCAGTCTGTTGTCAAACAGCTCCAGGGTGTTGAGGCTGGTCAGGCCATTGAAGGCCCCCACCTCGATCTGCCTGATGGCGTTCCTGCCCAGCTGCAGCACCTCCAGATGGTGTAGGTGTCTGAAGGTGTCAGCCTGGATGGTCTCGATGCTGTTCTCCATCAGGTTGAGGTATCTGGTGTTGGTGGGGATCCCGGGGGGCACCCTGACCAGGCCACGGCGTGTACACACCACCTTACCGATCTGGTTGGTGCAGGAGCACACCACCGGACAGTTCTGGGTGTTGGGGGGAGGACCCAGGCCGGCAGGCTGGCACACACTGAGAGCTGGCACCATGGTGAGGGCTAGCAGGGCGAGCAGGGCTGCGTTCCAGGTGGGCTGCAGAGAAACCCGGCCCACAGTACTCATGTTGCGGAGGGCTCATTATTCAGCATGTTGGGGGGAGACGGACACTAAAGGAGGACGCACCACCCTCCTACCCTGGCTGGAGCAAGGACAGGATTCGCCACGCCATCGACGGGACTGGGAGACGCTACGCAGAGATAGACACAGAGAGAAAGAGAAAAAAGAAAAAGAGAAACGGAGGGAGGAAGAAAGAAAGAGAGATGGAGAGTGATAGGGGGCGAGAGGAAGAGAGAGTGAAAGAGGGAGAGAGGGGAAGAGAGGGAGGCAGAGAGAGATTATGTGAAGGCAGAGCAGCAGCAAAGGAAATGTTTTGCAGTGATCACCTACCTCATTAGTTGTCAAACGGTCCCTTTCTTCTTCCTTTCTGAATATCACAAAAAACAATCACGAACCAGAGTCATGTATATTTCCCTTTCCATTGAAAAACAGAAATGTGGAAAGCGTATTTATATTCAGCTCTTCTCCTTCATCTGGAAAGTGGTGGTAATGTCCCTGTGTTAACTAATGGAACAAAATGTCTCCTGTTTGCCGGTGGTGAGAGTGGAGCAGAGCAGTGTGTAGAGACTAGAGGCTCGGTGGGAAAGGACAGGCCGTGTGGGTTAAGCTAAGCAGGTGACTGGCGTCCCCCGGCCCTCCTCCTCTCCCCCTCTCCCTGCCTGCAGCCGCAGACACACGGCCCCTCTGTGGACGAATCACACTGCTCCATCAAGCAGTAAAAGCCAGACACACCGAGCAGAAAGGAAAAAAATGACAATAAATTTTTTTTTTAATCCACCGGTCTGGCAGGTCCTCGTGAGTGTGTGTGTGTTTCTGTGTTTCTGTGTGTATGTCGGCTGAGAGCCCTCCGTCTCGGTGACTTTGCCGAAGGCTAGCTGGTGTCTGATTAGCCCCGCTCTGACGGATGGAGAAAGAGAGAGAGAAAAAAGCTAAAGGACTCCTGACGCAGTCATCCCACTCTCCTCTCTTTTTCTCTCTTCTCTTCTGGTCCTCTCCCTGCGATGGTTTGCCTGGCCGTGGCTATAGCAGCTGCAGCCTGCCGCGTGCAGCACAGTTAGCAGTATTCTTCCTGAGGGGGTGGGGGGGAGGTGGAGAGATGGGGTGCTGGTTAGAAAGAGGGGAGGAGGAGGAGAGGGAGCGTAGTGCTGCCAGAGCTACGCTTTAGAGAAAGAGAGAGAAGCAGAGAGGGAGAGGAAAAAGCAGTTGAAGGAGAGAGAGTGCTTTTGTCCTCTCAGTATCAGTGAGGGAAAAATAGAGAGAGAAGTGTGTGTGTGTGAGAGAGAGAGAGAGAGAGAGAGAGAGAGAGAGAGAGAGAGAGAGAGAGAGAGAGAGAGAGAGAGAGAGAGAAAGAGGGGTAGACTCCTGCTGTGTCGATGCGATGGTGGCTGTGCAGGGTATCTGTAACCGGTATCCGTAAACAGAGGCAGGTATGGAGAGTTCCTGGCCTGGTACTCTCTCCCCCGAGGTGTGTCTCTCTGTCTGTCCTGGTTGTCTACTAGTTGATCCCCGTGGCTGAGCTCAGGGCTGGGGGCTGTAAGGATGAGGTGAGGTAGCAAGTTGTGGCAGTTGCTCTGTGTGTGGCTGACAAGCTCCCGACTGGCTGCTGGACTACTGCAGTAACCACGGTGGAGCCAGGAGAGAGAGGGGGACAAGCTAGAGGGTGAGAGGGGAGAGAGCAAAAGGTAGAGTGAGAGAGCAGAAGAGAGGCGGCAAACAAGCATCACACCGTCACAGCAGCATTCCAATCCCCCTCTCCTCTTCTCTTCTTGTTTTTTATTGTACAGTCTTTCTCTTTTTTCCCTATGTATGTGTATGTGTGTCTGTGTGTTGCGGGGAGCTAAGACTCTCCATCCCCCCTCCCTTTGTCCTTCAGTGGGAACGTGAATGTAATGCTGACGTACTCCTCTCCCTGTCAGCCGCGGCTCACACTGCCACTCGCGCACGAACGAACACACACACACACACACACACACACACACACAACACACACACACACACACACACACACACACACACACACACACACACACACACACACACACACACACACACAGAGAGAGAGCATTAGTGCAGTGCATTGGTTTGATGCAGTGTTCCTCTGTATTAATACATGCAACACCCTCCTCTCTCTCTGCTCAAAATGAGATCTCTGTCCTGCATCTCAGAGAGAGAGAGAGAGAGAGAGAGAGAGAGAGAGAGAGAGAGAGAGAGAGAGAGAGAGAGAGAGAGAGAGAGAGAGAGAGAGAGAGAGAGAGAGAGAGAGTGGTGTAGAGGGGGAAGACAAGAGGTTTAATATCTCTGTCAACTCTAACCCTCAGTGTTTCTGTGTGTTTCTTCCCCATCCGTTCTTCTTCCCAGAGCACAGATCTCAGTCAGCAATGCTGCTGAACAGATACAGTGTACTGTGTGTACCAGCCTATTTTCCCTTTGTAATACATTATGCCACAAAAAATGTATCACATGCATGATGACCAAAAGACTGTAAAATATGATCTTGTTAATGAGGTGCTGTGTGTGTGTGTGTGTGTGTGTGTGTGTGTGTGTGTGTGTGTGTGTGTGTGTGTGTGTGTGTGTGTGTGTGTGTGTGTGTGTGTGTGTGTGTGTGTGTGTGTGTGTGTGTGTGTGTGTGTGTGTGTGTGTGTGTGTATGTGTGTGTGGTGGGGGATCTCTGACATCATTGAGGATAGTGCTGTGCTGACTCGACTCCTCTCTCTTTGCTGGACAATCTTCTCCTCCTCTCCTCTACTCCTTTCCTTTCCTCTCCTTTCCTCTCCACCTCCCCTCCTCTCCCAGATAAAACTAGAGAGGAAGAGGGAGGGAGACGAGGGAGGCTAATGCACAACATTCTCAGTGAGAAGGAATGAGGAAAAAGAGAGGGAAGAGATGGAGGGATGAGGGGAGAGCAGAGCTGATAGCGCTGGATTAAGAGTCATTTGAATGCCAGAGGAGGAGTCTCCCTCCCTCTCTCTGCTATTAGTTAATGGTCAACTCTCTCTGTCTCTCCATCTCTCTCTCTCTCTCTCTCTCTCCATCTCTCGCTCCATCTCTTTCTCCTCTCTTTCGTTCAGACTAGCTTCTGGGGGTGTAGTAAAGAGCTGTTCATTTCACACCAGAGCAGCACTGCTGCCTCATTTAAGCATACAGTACATATAGCCAATCATATAGACCGCTTCGTCAATTCCATTTTAATTCAAGTCAATTTAGGAAATGAATTGGACATGATTTGAATTGAAAATGCCATCATGTGAAGAAGGTATTGTAAAACCCACGTTCCATGTCCAATCTGCTTCCTAAATTGGCTGGGTTTTAAATCGAATAGAGCTGGACAGGAAGCAGGGGTATTGAACATTCTAAAGTAGGACACTAACACACTGGGTTGATATGTGGCTCAACTCAGCAGTGTTGGTATTCCTACACACTCATTCACTCCCTACTCATGTGGACACTAATTGCAATGTATATTGTAATTCTGTAATAAATAATGGTTTTGCTATTATAGGCTACTAAATAATGGTATAGTAATTATAATATATCCTATAATGGTATTGTAATTAAAGTATATCAATGATGATGTTATAATTGTGTGATACATTGGTTTCACGTAAAATACTAGAAAATGCTGAAGTATGTTAAATCTGTTAGGTACAGGAGAGAGGGGGAGAAGGAGTTCTGAAGAGATGGGGGGAGAGAGAGAGAGAGAGAGAGGGAGAAATGGAGAGAGAACAAGAGAAAGAGATAACGAGAGAGAGAAAGAGAGCTCCTCTGAGGTGAGGCAGTGTTTGTGCAGGCAGAAGCAAGGCAGGCAGCAGAGAGTGGCTCTAATTGATGGCCATGGCTGAGGTTGTGGCTGCACTGTTAATAACATTACAGGGGTCATGAACATGGAAAGGTCACTTAGCACACTGAATATATGGCATCCCTCACCCTCTGTCTCACACTCTCTCCCTCTCCTTCTCCCTCTCTCCATCCTCTGTGTTCCATGCATCAGCACTCCCTAAGCCAGTGTAGATGAGGGGCAAGTTGAAAAGGGGAAGACCAGGGGCTTTCTTTGTAGTGATGTTGAGTTAATTGGTCTCTGTTCACTGTGTTAAATAAGGCATGGGACAAACATTTATCACCTACAAGAGAGAACGTACAGAGTAGACTTTTATGA